>NW_010131886.1:0-15340 GCF_000699245.1 Pterocles gutturalis | reverse complement strand
TTATACGGGAAAGATGTGGTGTTTAGTTTGTCCACAAAACACTTCACTAGAGAACATCATTAACAATGGCATTTATTGATGACAAGGAGACAGAAGGTCAAGTGCATTTCAGTATTTTCCAAACCCCATTCATTGACTCTGCAGCCTGTCATTTCTGGAAAAGTTTTCCGAAAAGAAAAAATTAAAAAAAAAAAAGTCCTGAATACAGCACATCTGTCTGCTTCACTTTAACTGCAGTTTCACACTTCTGCAGTTTGAACATGAACATCACTTATATTTCAACAAAAATTTGCTGCTTGTTATAGTATTCTTCTGATACATTCAGGAAATTGTATATCTCAGTGTACTCACTTCCCAGCTAGTGACCCTGCTTACAGTATTAGCAACTGGATTTCCATCATGCTTGAGCAACTACTCACAAGTGTTGCATTCCCATTTGCATTCTGAACCATAAGCCTGGGAATCACCTCTGAAATATGACTTATTCTCATGGGCTTATTTCATGGTGTATTTAGACACCCGCTGTGCCAATCTAGGAAGTTTTCCAGAATACAAAGCAGATCATGAAGGGTGTGTGTGATGATGTGTCCATGGACGGTGTGTTCACAAATGCTTCTCTGGTCTTCAACAAAATATTAGTCAAATAGCACTATTAGAATCTGACACTGTTCTTGTTAAAGCCATTTTTCCAAGTAGCATGGAGTTCAGTTAGAGCTAATCCAGGCAGGATGGGTGAACTCAGTAAATCATGAAGTCAGAAAAAGGGAGGGATGGAATGAATCTCAGGAGATCATCCACCTCTGCATCAAGGCAGGATAAGAAACCTTGGACTAATCCTGGCAGAGGTCAGTGTAATACACCAGTAATCATTCCAATGAAGAAAATTCCACAATATTCTTATGTAGGGTATTGTAATGTTTCAGTACTCAGTACCCTTCCTGTTATAAAAGGTTTTTTTTTCAAAGAAACCAAGAATATTTGATAAATACTTAGCAGATTTCTTTTTGTCTTCTTTCTCAGCAGACACAGCAAAGTTGCTCAACATCTTCTTCTTCCTATTTCTGTATCATGTACCCGTCTATGGTGCATTTTCATATTAAAGCTAAGCCAGTCTGAAGGGTAGCAGCTGCCAAAACGAACCACCCTACTTTTTTCCTCATTCAGCCAACCCTCATGTGATTGTTATGAACCAGTTCAGAGGATAAAGTGGAGAAACTTTCGGTTCTTTAATAAAATCAGTTTTTTGCTGACTTAGTTCATTGAACCAAGCCCTGGGGAGCACATCAGACAAGTACCAGTGGTTGGACTGGCTTAGCTGTGATGTGAAACAGCACAAATTCTCTTTTCTAGGCTAAATAAACCTCCTCACACCTCTTTCACGGGCCATGCTTTCTAAGCCTGTTATTGTTCTTATCCTCCTCTGAATCCTCTCCAGTTTTTCTGTACCTTTTTCATACATGGTGCACTAAATATATTTCTGTATCTAAAGAATGTTTAAAATGTATGATTCAGTTACGAGTGAACAAGCCATCAGAAAGGTTAAGAAGATTTGTTGTTGCTCATATGCTCTTCTGCCCATTTTTCCATGCCTGATTTGTGTGCGTCATTACCATGACTTTGCCTACCTAATACTTGTGCTCACAAGATGGATGGATAAACAAAAAGTGTGTCACCCTGTGACGTGCTTTTTTAGTTCAAGGAAGGTCATTCCGATCTGCACCCTTCCCCACGTGGTCACTGCTCATGTGGCCATCTCATCATGTTTAACTTTAACTTAGGACATCATCCACATTCAAGTAGAACCTCAGGGAATAGTTTTTCTAGGTGGAGAAGATAACTTCCCTTAAGTTTCCTTCAGTTTTGCCATGTGTATACACTGACCTAGACTGAGAGCAGGCACATGACAGATTCTCAGTCAGTCTTGCACGTAATCTGAACTCTTTTGGGGTTAATGGTTTCATGCAAGTATAATTTTGTGGCAATCTATAGGAATAAGACATTAAGATTTGCTGTATTCTGTCTTTTAGATATTTATAGATAATTTATATTTCCCCGTATGGATTCACTCCTGATTCATATTCATATCAACATGTGATCTAGAGTCTTCAAGTATTTGTTTTTTTCTTTTAAAGCCATCACCACCTGAAGTCATGTAGTCAACTGAGAATTTAAGTTTTTACTATAATTGTTTCTCGCTCTCATCACTGTAAAAATGTGGAAAATGTGAAGCCCAAGGACACAGAAATAGCAAAGTTAAAGCAACAAAGGTTCCAGATCTATGTGGTCTTTTAAATCCCATTGCTTGTTAACAACTGTAAGGTTGGAGTCTCTGCTAGGTTGTCTGCTGTGGATGAGACCCAGACGGTAGAGAAGGATGCACCAATAATGACTCCATCACTGGCTGTCTAGCTGAACTGGTAACCCACCACAGACTACTCTGTCCTGTGAGTTGCTCTGTCCTGTGTAACCAGATTCTGTCTGAGACAAGCCAGCTTGTTCAGAAACAGTCAGAAATGCTTCATCTGAAGGTAAAGATTGCTGTGTTTTACCGACCTTCTCATGAAGGCTCTCGTGTGGCTCTCAGAGTATGGAAACAACAGAAGTCTATGGGCAGGCTCTGGATGCACTGCCCTTCAGGCTCAGAGATGATGTGGATGATGGGGACCTTTGGGACAGATATCTCCACTACAGGCTTCCTGGTAGTGTGATGACACAGAGGAAGGAACCCCACTCACCTTTACATGCTGCCCACCCTCTTGTGAAAACCTAGTGAGCATCTGAAGCCCATCTTTCCATATCCTTACATGGACTTCTTGGGGACTGACCATACTTTTGTTACAGCCCAGAAGCAGATTCTCCAATTCAGCTTCCTCCCTCAACCTTGCTCTTTTTTCTTGAATGTCCCTGAAGCTCCAGGTCCTCTCTCTCAGAAGCACACACCCTAATAGAGATTATTTGGGCTGATGACTTGTGGGACAGGAGAAAGAGGAAGGCTCACCACTTTCCAAGTGCCACCTCCAGCACGGACTGCTAGCTCCATCGTGATGTCATTCAGCATGCATCACACTCAGTCTCATCAAAGATCACCATTTTCCAGCAACAGTGTGGCATCCACTCCTAGAGCATAAACTGGAGTGGACTTTTTTTATAAAGTTACAGAAAGTTGTCATACTGCGCTGGTTTCAGGTGAAACATGCTCCCAGCTGATCCATAAGAACAGGAGTGGAAGGAAGGAAGGAAGGAAGGAAGGACAATTTCTCCAGGTAAAGAAGGGATATAGTACCAAGCAATAAACAACACAGCATAGTGAGGGTGGCCACAGATCCATCAGTGTTTCTCACTTAGACTCAGTGAGCAAGCTCACCATACCTCTGACTATCTGGAAGCAGCACCATATTGAATGATACTGCATTTCATACAATAGATAATGAATAGATACTTTCCTCCCTCCCTTAGCCATGGTTTCTTTCACACCTTTTTCATGAACACATGGAGAGTATGCAGAGGTCTGACCACAAGCCCTTTCTCCTTCTCTCAGACTTTTGAACATTACCCCTTTTCTGACCTGCAGTCTCAAGGAGGGCTTCACAGCACACATTCTCGTGGGATACAGGAATGAAAGCCGTATTTGGATGCATGATGCAAAATTGCAAACTTTGGAGGAGCTGCCTTAACAGACACTGGCTAGCAAAGATATTTGTACCTACAGGAAAAGACAGTGAGTACAGTCAGTGTGTGAGAACAGTCTGATCCTAGGGATGAATGATATGTTTGGGAATTTTGGTTTGGTTTGGCGTTTTTCTTCTCAGCCACATCTCAAGAGCAGTTGTCAACATGATCATTTCCCATGTTGCGTCAAAACGCCAAGTTGAGAAGTCTGTGGCACAAAGTCAACTCCCAGACAACCTTCTTACTGCATCTGAAAGAGACAGGCATAATTTTTGACCAGAAATTATAGCACTGACAGAATGAAGTCAGGAGCAGAGGACAGAAAGCACAAGGCTCATCTGCCCTAGGTCCTTGCATGCATGGACAAGAAAACAGAGGGAAGGAGCTGCAGTCACCCTTGCTGGTGGCTCCTGCTCCAGATGTGTCAGACAGCTGGACACAGCCCCCATGACTATTTTGAGTTGCTCTCTACCATTCAGAGGACCAGCAAGAGGCAAGCCAAATACTACCAGCAGGAAAAACGAGGGCAGACAAAAAGCCGTATAACCCTGGCTCAGTGACACATAAAACCCTGGGTCAGGGAGACATGCAGAGCAGCCTGTGTTAGTGTCTGCTAAGGGCCTGCACCAACCAAGTGATCACAAACCACATGTGGACTATGGTAAAGGCTGAGGACCCTACCGCAGTGCTGAGCTTGGTCCTGACATAGGCTTAGCTGCAGAGGCTCTCTGGGCCAACTGTTTACTCTTCCATCAACCATACGTTGCCCTGTGCTCCAGTGTACCACCTCTTTCTGAAACACTGAAAAAATTGGAGCAGTTGCCCTTTATTTCATCAAGGTTAGTTAAGCAGAGGGGCTTCTCCTGTCTCAGCCTGCTACTGCTGAGGGAAGCATGAGTAGTCAGTGCTAGTTCTCCCTCCCCAGGCAGCAGGGATTTATTCAGCTTCTCAGCAGCACAGGAAAATTCAGTGTTGCTGTAAAGCGCTTTTCTGGGGACTGGGAAGAGGAGACCTGAGAGGAATCAGGGGTTCTTAGAAGGTTGGAATAAGGGCTTTGGGGTGTCTTTCTTCCCCATCTTCTTTTCCTTTCTTTGCCGTCTCCCCTTTCCCTGACCCACAAACGTGATTTTCCAGCATCCTTATGAAACACATAATGTTTTATTCCCATACAGCCACATATCTTCTCTTTCCTCTCCTCCTTCACCCTCACCAAGGAACCATCCACCTTCCCTATTTTGTTTCAACCAGATAGGCTTCCAGAATTTGCAGGGAGTAGAAGAGTGTGCGGAAATAAGCCTGAGTGTTGTTAGCACAGGTAGAAAAGGGGCAGTGCAGGGCAGGACTGAGTTTGGAAGGTGGAGGAGAATCCCATTGCCAAGGGCAGTAGGGCGAGACAGCAGGAAGCTGTGGGGAAAAGCAACTTCTCAGCATCAGCAACCCCGTTCCTCCTTAGGACCCCTTCCTAAGGGCAGCTGCAGCTGCAGAGGAACACAGAAGAACAAAGCAGCAATGGGTGGATCAGGTTAGAAAGCACACAGATTTGTTTTTTTGTTCGTAGTCAGCACAGGCGGCAAGATGCCTCATAAAAGTTGCTGCCCAAGACAGCTGCCCGCTTTTCTTATGCAGTGAAACAGCATTGCATTGGCCCTACCCTGTGTATCACTGGTTGAATGGTATGACTCACGCCCCACTGCAATTGTGCTGTTGTTTTAGGATGTGCCAGAACATTTCAGTATTCCTTCATTTGTGACTCAATTACTTGCAGGGGAAAAAAAAATGCACCTCCTCTCTCTTCTGACTTCTCCACCCCGAAGTTTAATAAAATACCGTCCCAAACCAGGCAAATAAAAAAGGAAAATATATCCCAAAAGAAAACATAGACTTCAAAATGGACTTCAGAACTGCTCAATTTGATAAAGAATGGAAATAGCCAGATTGCAGGAATGGGGAAACCTTCTAATTGTGGAAAGGAGGAATAATACTGGTTTATTTGCTTATTATATTAAAACCAAAGTCATAGTGCTGGCATTGTGCAGTGCAGAACTGTTACCAAAGTCAGTAGGATAAGCCGTATCCGTTGGTGGTACCACTAACATTGTACACTTTCACCGAATATGACCTGGAGTAATGTTTTTGATATAAAAAAATGCAATGATTCAAACAACACATTCTTTTCCTTACAGCTAACTCTTGCTCCTTCAACATACAAGGCCACAGAAGGAGGGACATCTTCAACTGTTGCAGGGAGGGGCAAAGGTAAATAAGATACTGTCTGAGTTCCACTATGTCTGACAGTGGGTACCATTTTTATGTGAATAGTTTTAAACCCTGTTGGTGCTGAAGAGTCAACATGGATGATCAAGGGTTACAGAATCATTCCTTTCATTTTCTGAAAGTAGTTGTTTTCCTTGGTTTTTAATGTTTCCTGCATCTGTCTACTACTATGCTGAAGATGAGTAAAGTTAGGGGAAAAATGATGTCATTATAAACTCTAAAAAACCAAAAGTCTTCACATGCTACTTATGTAAAAAAGGACCAATTTTAATCAAATCATTAGCTTTGGCTTAAACGTTCGATTAGAAAAGTGTAATACTATAAATGTTTTATGTATTCACAGCTCTTGTCTTCAAATGTAACCTTTCTTCCATTTTTTGTCATTATTTCTCCCCTTTATAAATGTTGGTGTAATTACACCAATTTTCTCTTTAGAGGTGAATACACAATCACAGCTAGAAATTCCCCAGTATGTTTTACAGTCTGAAACATGTAATACTCAATCTCCAACTAATAACTACCATGGCATGTTTTATAATTACACCATAAATCAGAGGCTGCTGCATTTAAAGTGTAATTTTAGGCTGTTTTGCAACATTTCTTGGCACTTTTGAAATACATCAAGGGTGGAAATGCATGATCTAGATATACACAAACACAGATGTGGAAAAAGGGTCTTTCTCCACTTACCAGGGTGCTCCAAAAGAGACCGCAAGATGCTAAAGGGCAGTGACACCTGTGTAGCTCATGAGATAGCCGAGCTTCCTCAGGGACCTCAATGAAAGCATGCTGTCTGAGCAGATGTTGCAGTCCACCAGTTAAGAGAAGAGGAAAAAAAACCAACAACCCATGGCACAAGCCTGCAGAATGAGCAATCCATTAGCAACAAGTACTCTGTGGCTTTTGTAGCCTGGTTTGTTTAAATCCTTATGGAGGGAGTAGGTTTGGGGGGGGGAGTAAGCTGAGAGGAGGAGAGCAAACACCTGTGGTGAAAGCTGGAGGAACAACTCTGGCAACTCAGACAGCATTTTCCAGTACCTGTCTCAAGTGCTTCTGCAGCTGCTTACAGGTAAATGATGGACTCCCACAAAATTAGGTGAATTTGTCACCCAAACCCTGTTTCTCTTTGAAGGAGATTTTTTAATTATTCATTCTGGTTTTGCTGTATATGCTTTGGGTGTTATTTTAGCCCTTACAGTGCAGACAAAAGTTTGTAATGGCGTCTGGGATAACTTCCTAGGGGTTCAAAATCCCTGAGTAACAGTTTAGATGCAGACAGGCTCTTTTATCCCTCAATTAATGTTGAAGGTTTTTGTATACTAGATCTTGATATCTGCATGTCCCTACTGGACCGCCACCTCAGGCTTGCTGGTACCTATTACAGCCTGACATCTGGGCTCACTCTGGAATGATCAGGAGGGTCCCTTTGCTGGGTACTTTTCCATGTATGGTGCAGAAGGCCAGCACAGTGACTAATGCCTCATTTGCACCACCGGAGTTCTTCTGGTAATTTAATTAAAACTGTTGCTTCCCTCACGTGCGCTCAGGCTAATTTGGTTTTATCAACTTCAAGCTTTATCATCTTCCCAAATGGCACAAGCCCTGTATTGACATCTGGCTTCATTTTGGCCACTTAATACAGACATTATGACTGCTCTTTCGTCAAGAGAGCAATGTGTGCTACAGGCTGCCCCAGGCTGCCAAAACTGTCGGCAAGAAGTTGTGGCAAAGTCTATGCACGTACAGAAAACCTGCGTGATCTACAGCCATTGCTGTTATTCAGACTGGAGGTTGTGCCATATAGAAACAGTACAGCCACCTGCTACTGGCCTAGGTAACCTTATTTCTTCAGAAAAATAGGGTCGGAAGCTACTGTGGGATGAAGAAATGCTTTGAGAGCATGGCTGCAAGGCATCCCAGGGAGAAGCGGTGGTACCCCAGTGTGCAGAGGAGGTTCACCAGGGACTGGGGCTGGCTGTGTCACCCTCCCCTACACCTCCTTCTCCTGAGCTGCCTTGCTGTGTGCCCAAGGCAGCCGAGTACAGTGTAGCCCCTTGCACTCTCAGCTTCTGAATGCCGGCATTAGTATTACAGGTAGTATGGCTGAGACCTAAAATTTACACAGGGTCAACAGGAATTTCATGGAACTGCTGTGTCTTCTCACATTGTTGTAGTTCAGGCCCCTTCACGCTACTCCATAAATGATGTCAAAGGGGCTTGCCTAATCATTCAGTGACACACTTTTTGGCTTCAAACTTGCTTCTGCTACTAGTGGAGCAGCTTGAGCCCTGTTCACAGTCTGTCTATACCAAAATGATCGATCTGTCTTGAACAAGATCCAATGTGATTATCCCAGTCATGTCTGGTACTTCTGTCTTGCAATTCATGTAAGCAAATCAGCATCTCATTACAAGTTTAAAATGAACTGTGAGGACTTACCTCTAGGAACAGCACCGCTAAGTTATGAAGGCAAGAAGGACAGTGTAATGTTGACCCAGTGAGTTGACTTGTAGCAACCTTTACCAGAATATGCCCTGCCACTTCTAAGATTTGCTGTGAAGTGTTCGAAAAAAGGAAACAAGAGTGCTGTAACTTCTCAGAGATTGTACTGCAGTTGTCACTAGTTGTGCAAGTAAGTGAATAAGAGAACTACTATAGGCGAGAAATTTCCAGAATTATATGTTTTGTGGTACACTTATTACCTATTACATTTGTTGTGTATTATTGCTGGCTGGTTCAGTAACTGCTGTTGGGGTGAACACAGCAAGGTAGGCTGGGGGGAAAAGAGGCAGAGGAGACTATAATGACAGTGGTGCAGAATTATGGGATCCCAAGATTCATGGCTGTAGGGCTGTTAACAGGATTTAGATGAAGCCACCTATGCCAGACCATTTTCTAAGATTCTCATCTCTTTTCCATACTTAAAATATCCCTATAGAGGGAAAGGAGCAGGTCCTGCACTTGTAAGGTGTTTTCAGACCCTCAGCAAAAGCAGAGGGTCAGTAAACAGAGCACATTGGCACATGCCTCCCATTTTCTCATCTTAGCACAGCCCATGAACAAAGTTACATCTTAAAAGCTGGCTTAGAGAAAAGGAAGCCTGGCCTTTGTATTTGGTCATAATTTTTTATATTTTTTTAGAACAAAAGGAGCACAATGACATCCTGGGGTGTATCAGAAGGGGGGTGGTCAGTAGGTCGAGAGAGGTTCTCCTCCCCCTCTACTCTGCCCTGGTGAGACCGCATCTGGAATATTGTGTCCAGTTCTGGGACCCTCAGTTCAAGAGGGACAGGGAACTGCTGGAGAGAGTCCAGCGCAGAGCCACAAAGATGATGAAGGGAATGGAGCATCTCCCTTATGAGGAAAGGCTGAGGGAGCTGGGTCTCTTTAGCCTGGAAAAGAGGAGACTGAGGGGTGACCTAATTAATGTTTATAAATATGTGAAGGGTGAGTGTCAGGAGGATGGAGCCAGGCTCTTCTCTGTGACATCTAGTGATAGGACAAGGGGCAATGGGTTCAAGCTGGAACATAGGAGGTTCCGCTTGAGTATGAGGAAAAACTTCTTTACAGTGAGGGTGACAGAGCACTGGAACAGGCTGCCCAGAGAGGTTGTGGAGTCTCCTTCTCTGGAGACATTCAAAGCCCGCCTGGATGCGTTCTTGTGTGATCTGATCTAGGTGTCCTGCTCCGGCAGGGGGATTGGACTAGATGATCTTTCGAGGTCCCTTCCAATCTCTAACATTCTGTGATAAGGCTAAAGCCAAAACTGCTTTCAGTTGCAAATGTACAGCTTGCAGGTGTGGGCAGAGCTTAGCCTGAAATAACTGGAGGCAAAAGAAAGAAAAAATCAGCTTTAAAATGTGATGTCAGCGGGAGAAAATAGACTCTGTGGGGCACTGGTTTTCTAAAGCCTTGTTCTGTAATCACCGCAGCTCATTACTGTAGCTGCGCACAATGTTGCAAATGGCATTTGGATGAACACATTTTGTCTTTCCATCGTGCACGCTAGTTAACTAATTGTGGGCCCAAATTGCTGAACGATGCATATTGTGTCAAAAAAGAGGAAAGTGGCAGATTCCCTTTGTCAGGGTGGACAGCCTGTGCCAAACTCTCAGTCAGTGACTTTCAACCTTCTGTTTAGACCCCTATGAATTCTCCTGTGGAGGTCCAGGACTTTGTATAGATGCCTCTTCCCCCTGCAGTGATAAACATATTGCTTTCCTTTCCTTCACGATCTGCAGTGTACACCTGACTCTGAGGTCTGCAGACCACATTCTGGAAGTTGGTCTCCCAAGCAATTTAATTTTGTGCATTTATAGTTTCACTTCATTCTTTTTTTAAAAAGTCACTTTCTCGTAGTATCTCAGTTCAGTCCTTAAACAGTACTGATGTTACTATTGCAATGCATGGGACAACCCATCTTGCAATCACAGTTACAGAAGGAAGTGACCACATATCTGAGATGAGCTGTCAGCCTGTGACCGCAAGGCACATCACAAGTTCTGGCTCCCATCTGAATTCACTTTGGAGTCTTGACATGGGATTAAAGGTGGCCGGACCTCTGCACTTCTTTCCTGTAATAGACGTTTCAAAGCGTTGGGGCACAGTAAGACATTGTAAGCCATTCGTTGTTATATAGGCCTTGTTTTGAGTTGTGATGCAGGCTGAGGATGCAGCCCTACAGGCTGACACTACACTATGCCTTCTAGGGACAAAAAGTGATATGAGCCAGCTTTGCCCCATTCTGATTGTGGGCTTTCCAATGTAATGCCACCGGTACCAGAGCAGTCATTACAGCAATAGAGCAATCAGGAGTTACATTACTGCATAGTTTCCTCATACGTTTCAGCTGTTCAGCTGTATTCAGTTTCCTCCATTGAGGTTGTCAGGGGAAATGAAGAGAGTCCCACATTGCTTCTTATGTTGGGAAAATTCCCCTTAACTGGCTGTTGTGTCTCCTTTGTGCCACCCAGTAGCATAGAGGGGTAAAGGAGGTGTTCAAATTTCACTTCAGTCTCACTGGAGAAGAAGGAAAATGGGAAACAGGCATGAGGCCCCTAAAGTAAGTTTTAGGCAGTTCTTAAGCATTGAAGTTCAAGACTGCAATTCTGAAAAGAGTTGATACTTTGTTCCCTAATCCAGGAGGTTCCCAAACGTGAGATGTATATTACTTTTTCACTTCAGAATTATTCAGTGTCCTCAACTCATGCTCTTCTGAGGTCCACTCCCTTACTGATGGGAAGGGCAGTGATTTTTTTACTCACTATCTTGTAGTAGTCTGGGATTCCCACAGAAATTAAATCCCTAAACTGGTGGTGGGACAACTACCTCCTTCCTCAGAGAAGCCGTTCTTGCCTGAGATGCAGAAAACCTGCTAGAAGAAATTATGGCCTCACATAGCGATTCATGCTGTTAAAACACTATTCAATGGCAAGAGCTGCCTTCATCCAACTTATGGCCTGAAATCCTCATGACACACATTTCCCACATCTGAATTATATGGATTATAGAGGGGACACTCAGTGAAAGAATGAAAAAAAAAAAGAAACAAAACCAAAACAAACCAACAACAAGTTTTTTAAGTTAAAACAGCCTTTGCCATTCTGTAGTCTAGTACTGGGCCCATTGCTCTCCCAACCAGTACAGTTATCCATGGATTACTTTGGTTCCCCAAGGTCAGCCTGACACACCTGATGACCTCTTCTCTCCATGCTACCAAATGTAAGGCACCCCAATTAATATATCAGTTTCTATCTGGTAATAAAATATTGCATATATCAATTTACACAACATGTGAATGCGACTAGCAAAGTCCTATCACACGTGTCCCAGCAGTTTATAGTATAGTTAGTCAGAAAAAAGTTGAAAGTGAAAATAAGGAACATTTCCAGACCGATGAGGAAATGGGCAGGACAAGATGAGTAAGAAAGAAGTCCTAATATTTCTTCCCCTACCTCAATCATACATATATAAACAGTGAGAGAGTGATTTCCCCTGCTCGGTGGCCACCACTCATTTGCTGCATCTCTCTGGGACAACACACCACCCCTCCAAGATGTGGGCAAAGGTACCGTCTTGTTTTTACACACTGTAAGGTGCACTTTTCTGTTTAAGCTTTTGTATCCTCACTCTGTATGTTTCAGTAGGTGTATATCACACCATGGGATATGTGGTTCACATGCTTTAAACAACTTCTGTTCCTCAAGATAGTCTTAAAGCTTTAATGCAAAGCTGAGTGATAATTTGTCCAAAATAACGGATATAATTCTGGTCACCGTTGCCAGAGAAGAGAAATTCAATGTGAACAATGCAATGAAAAGCTACTAGCATAGTAAGGGTGAGTCTGTATTATAAAGGAGAGGGCAGCACAGTTTGGTCTAACTTAGCAGAATGAAGGCCAAGAGGAAATATCACTCTATGTGGATATGTGCAGGGGAGTAGAGGAAGGGGAAGGATGAGGAGAAATGGAAGGAGACCATTTCCAAAGAGAAAGAAGAGCTATATTCAGTAATGCCAGTATGAAAAAAAGCAAGTGGGGGTATAGACTGGTTGTAAATAATATATACCTCTACAGAGGGAAGATTCTAATGGTCAGAGAAGGGAAGTTCTAGATTAGTTTCTAACAGAGGTATTAACAGCAGCTAACAGCTCCAGCCAAGATGCAGGCTGAATTTGCATAATGGGTCAATGCTCAACAGGAAACAAAACAAAAAAAAAATCTGAAATTTAATTCCCAGATCAGCAGGAGACAGGAACAAGGAGTCACTGCTTTTCAAAGATGTAAGATCTTGTCTTGGAGAAAAGCTGGGAGTCCAGCTGAGCGTGAATTCAATGGGAGCTGGGAGCTAGGAGCAACGGGTGTGAGGTAGGGCTTCCGAGTCCTATGTCCCACTGAGCTCCAAGCTCAGCAAGATTTGGGATAGTAATTCTGCTACTCAGGGAGATTAAATCTTGACTCCTTGTGTGGGTGGTGGCTGCACTGGATTGAAATGCCACTTTCCCACTGATTTCAATAGCAATAAGAAGGTGCTATGGAAAGACAGATGGTTTTTGCTTCTATTTGTTTTATATAGGGGTGTGTGTGTATAGAGATAGCTAAAGATAGAGACAGATATCTTGCAATGTTACACCACCTGCAGTGCTTACCCTCAAGGACTCAAGTCAGGGAAGATGCAGCAGAAATACAGAACAGAAAAGGACACTGATGAAAGTATAAATAAAATGTAAATAACACTGTGGCATTTCTGGGAATAAAAAGAGGAAGAATTCAAACCGTAGTTTTGCTGATGCAATTCATGTAAGCAGAGGCAGGGCAACAGAAATGACCAGCATGCTAAGCAGTAGCCCAAAACTGAAAGAAAGAAGAAAAAAAAAAAAAAAAAAAAAAAAAAAAAAAAAAAACAGGGGAAAAAAGGCGTTTTCTTAAAACAAAGAGAAATACCTACCTCTTCTTCTTTCCCCCCCCCAGACAATTACAGGAAATTTTGCCAATGTGATTCATGGTTTGAATGCAAACCACTTGACAGACCAAGTCATTCAGAGAAGCAAGCGAATGATTCTGGATACCCTTGGAGTGGGGCTACTGGGTACCAGCACCGAGGTCTGCCACAAAGTGACACAGTACAGCAAGGTAAAGTGTCCAGCATTCATAGCACACCCTAAGGTTTAGCTCTAAGAAAAGCAAGGGAAAATGTGGGCTCTAAGGGGAAACTTTGTCATGGTGTCCTGGGTTAAGGAGAGAGTTAACTTTTTTTTCTCTTCTTCATAAATAGCTAGCAAGAGGCTGTGTTTTGGATTTATGCTCAGGAGAAAAGCTGATAAGAACCGATGTTTTGTTCTGCTGCCAAGGTCAGCAGATGAGCAAAGAGGCACAGCTGGTTGCTAGCCTAGGATTTGCCCTTATGTTAAGACTGAAACTCAGAATAGCCAGTAATCGATTCCATAACATACACGTCATGCCCAGTATATAGGTAAGGACTCCCAGAAGAGCACTCTCTTTGCTCTTTTCCCTTGGGCTCCAAATCATCTCACTTCAGGTGCCTGCATTTGCTCTGCCAAGGCTTTTCCCACACACACACACACACACTGGTCAGCTCTCGGTCTGCGACGCTCGAATCGTTATCTCTATTCCGTGAGTTTCGGGACCCTCCCTCTCCGGGGGGATCGTTAGCTGGGGCCAGGTGGTCGTTTTCCCCCCCACTCCGGTCAGCTCTCGGTCTGGGATGCTTGGACTGTTATCTCCGTTGGGTGAGTGCCTCCGGGAGCGGTGCACACCCCCGCCTGGGGGAATTATGAGTGTGTTCTGGGATCATTAGCTGGCAACAAGCTGAGCCTTTGGTCATCGGGCGGGGGGGGACAGTATCCCTGTGTATCACTCATTCTCTCCCTTCTCTGGGATCGTTAGCCGGGAACAGGCTGGGCCTTTGGTCATCAGGTGGGGGGGCATTATCACTGTGTATCACTCATTTGTATATTTGTATATAGTATTATTTTCAATATTATTGTAGTTTAGTTATTAAATTGTCCTTATCTCAACCCACGAGTCCTCTTTTCCATTTACCCCTTTAATTCTCTCCCCTATCATTGGGTGGGGGTGGGAACTGTGTGAGCAGGTGTGTGTGGTTTGGCCCCCAGCCAAGGGCTAACCCATCACACATGGTGAAATTCTTTTGGGAATGGAAAGAGAGACACGATTATCTTCCCACTGGAGACAGGGAAACTTCATTGCTCGAGTTACTTTTAACTCTGGATCAGCAAAAGTGTGTGTAACAGGCTGTATGCTAAGACCCCCCCGCTAGAAACACAGTTAATTAAGAATCCCTTCCTTTCTTTCACCTATGAGATTTTATTACAAACATTAGCAAAGCAAACAACACCAGACTTTCAAAAATAAGGGACTGTTAAAGGGATGGAGAGTTAGCAATGGGATACTTCCAGTCCATAACACATAACTGTTGTCTGAGACACATGTCAGATAGGATCAGGAGATACAGTCATGTTTCTCCTCCAGTCTTGTTCTCCTTAAACTAGAGGAGTACTTGACCTTTATGAGAAGCCTTCCAAAAGTGAGGAGGAGTTTAGCCCACCGTTTTATCGGTCAGACCTACCTAGTTTGACTCTAGGCAGAGCTCTGTGTGCCAGTTAAGTCTCTTCACACAGAGATCTCCCCTTTCTAAACCATGGTAGTTTATGCCCTTTTATTTAATTACATAAAGATCTCTTCATTAGATAAAAGATCTGTGCAGCAAAGGGAAAGTAACAGTGACCTTTAGTGTGTGGGGGTACCAGCACCAGGAGGCCATATATCATTTACTGAAGGTCTTTCTAAAATATAGAAAACCAGAACGTTCAACCCAAGATCTTATAGTATCATAGAATGGCTAGGGTTGGAAAGCAC
>NW_010131885.1:0-3572 GCF_000699245.1 Pterocles gutturalis | reverse complement strand
ATCATCCAGATTGCACTTCCTCAGTTCCTTAGTTAGAGATGCCCCTGAGATGAGTGCTGTTGTTTTAAGAAGAGAAATGTCAAGTCTTACCTGAGTCTCCACTCTCGCTTTATCGATTAAAGTCTTTGCATCAGCTATTAAGCCGCTCATGGCACACCCTGGAATCAGACAGTGAGAACACGAGTCATTTCACCCGTTATTTGTGCTGCGCTCTTCCCCCAGCCTTCCCAAAGCCCAGGGTGACACACAAAAGGCTGCGGGGTGGAGCAGGTCCCTGTGGGGGAGCACACAGCCCTGCCCTACCCCGCAGCTGGCGGGAAGGGAAGGAGGATGGGATCCAGATGGATTTACTCCAGAGGAAGGATGGACGCCCAGCTGAAGGGCAGGTACATCACCCAGTTCTCCCAGTCACACATCCCACCCTCCTCAAATCTGAACTGGTTCAAGGAGCCGCATTTGAGGCCTTCCAAGAGAAACCACCAGGAACACAACCCGCGGGGAAGGGGAACTCCTTCACCCCCTCCACGGGGAGGGCTGGGGGGATGCAGCAGGAGCCTCCAGCACCAATCCTGCTCCAGGAAGAGCAGGGCTGTACCGCAAGCACACGGGAGGAGGAAACTAGACTCTTCAAGAGGTCCTTCCATGCCCCATGTCATCACAATGTGGGTATTTTGGAGGTCTCCTGCTTTTCGAGGCGACATATTTGGTCATGAACCCGGCGCGGGCCCCTCATGCTGCCGGAGCCGCTGCGAGCAGGGGTACGGACTAACATTAGTGCTCCCAGAGAACCTGGCCTCGCGTCAAGCCTTTTGCAGTCATTCCCTGGCCTCCCCGATCTAAATTTGGGATGAGCTTTCATGAGGGAGGTCATCGAGATGAGGGGGGTGCTTCAGCTGCCTCTTCCTGCTCCTGTAACTATGTCCTGCTGGCCTGGAGCCTGGAAAACCAGTGACCAGGACCTGGTGTTTACTGGGAGGGATGAGCAGTCCCGCTGGGCTCAGCAGAGCTGCCTGCGGGGAAGGCTGGAGCTGAAATGCTGCTTCTGCAACTCCCAGGGGACAGAGGCGTCTTATCTCCATCTCCAAAACTTGAGGGATGCTCCCAGGGGTCTCCTAGAGGAGCACCCAAAGCTCACTTCTTTCTCCTTACCTATGTGAGAATCGATTTCGACGATCTTCTCGATGCTGCTGGGCTCCATGAGCGGGGAAGTGATCCTCTTCTCCACGGCCAGGCAGACACCCTCTGAGGTCTGGATCCCGATGGCCGTGGAACCAAGCTGAAAACCATCGCCCAGTTACCACCGCTGCGCCCGATGCGGGATCGAGCCACGACAGCTCGCAGAAATATCACCAGCACAACGCTAATTTTGCCTTCTATTATTTGGAGGTGTTTTGTTTTGGAGACAATTGCATCACCAACGCAGAAACCCCCCCACAAGACCCTGCACGACAAATTTTAAATGTTATAACTTGAACCAGGAAACTGGGAAAGTCGAACCCGTGCTACTTCCCAGCCGACGAGTTCATCAGAACCCAAATCATTAATCTCTTCCCTGAGCAACATCCCTTCCTACAGCTTAAAGCCTCATGAGCTAAAAAGGCCTGGCGAGTCTCCCTTCGCAAGAAGAAATTAAATTTTAAAGCGAGACAGGAGGATTTCACATAACAGCCTTAATTCTCACTGCATCTGAACTTCTGGCTCGGGCACCTTTCCCTCCACTAGCTCCTTCTCTCCCAAGTGTCCTTCTATCCACAAAATCTACAACAGGAACGAGAGCTGTGCACACATGCTGTTTTCCAGGCAGCAGTTAACCACCCGCAGACGACACTGCACCAAGATTTACCCTGATCCTGCCGGATGCCAGCGTGGGCACAGCCAATGGGGGGCAGATCTCAGGGGCTCCCACCAGTCCCCACCCCACTTGCAGCTTTTCCACGCTGGGGAATTCACCAGAACAGTTGCACCAGCCGCGGTGCGGAGATGCTGACTCCGAATATCCGAGTCAGGCTCTAAGGTGTAATTTTAGCAGCAAGATTCCCCAGGCAGCTACACCTGCAAGCACAGGCCGGGCAGAGGGGAATTCCTCACCGCGGACCCTTCTGGTTTCAGACATTGCCCAGCACTCTCCTCCTTTAAGCCCGCAGCCGCACACAAACCCCAAAGGACAAAGGGACACCCGATGTCATTTCAGATGTATTTTTGTTCATGAAGCTACCAGCACACAAATCAACACTCCTCCTGCACCCCTACAACACATAACATTTGCTCAGAAGAACCTTGACCTTCAGGTTTTAAAATTCACCTGAGCAAATGGTGACCCCCTCCAAGCTGCAACGGCAGTGAGCTAAGGAAAGGAAAGCTGACCCTGTGGGAGAAAAGTTGCCATTTTGGGGTTTTTTTTAAAGGAATCCCTCTTGATAAAGTGTGGACAGACCAGGAGGGAACACAGCATCAGCTCAGGGAGGCAAAGAGAAAGCAGAGCGCTCCTCTGCCCGCACACAAACGTTTACGGATGCGAGGTGCCCGAGGCGCTGGCAGCGGGAACTCCTGCAGGCAGAGTCCCGGCCTTCAGAACCTCTCGCTTCTGCATTATCTCTGAGTAGGTTTGATCTGGGTCTTGGCATCTCCAGATTGTTTGGTTCGGGGGTAAATTGGTTGGGAGGAGACAGGGAGGGGAACATTCCCCTGGATTTGGGGTAAATCAATGGCTTTTGATTCCTCACGACCCATAAAAGAGCAGAGCTGCGGGAGGCTGGGCTGGACGGAAGGAATCAAACACTGGCACACGCCTCTCCTACTCCAAACCGGAGGCGAAAGGCTGCCCAAGAGCTGCCAGGGCAGCTGCAGGCAGGAGCAGCGCCTACAAGGAAAGGCAGCAACTCCCGCTCGGCGTTGCGTACCGCCCTGGGAGCCGGCCAAACCCCGCCTCGCTGCAGAGCACAGCCGGAGCCCCAGCGGACACAACCTGGGTTTGAGAGGGCCCTTAATGCCCCAGATTGGCAACCAGCTGGAGCTGACGGTACCTTTATGGCCTCGATGGCATACTCCACTTGGAACAGCCTCCCCTCTGGCGAAAAAGTGTTCACACCCCTGCAAGGAGAACATCAGAATGGTATAAAGGGAGGGAAACTGTCGGCTGACAAGCAAAGCAGTTCCTTCCTCAAGAGTGACGGCAGAAAGGGCGATGGCAGCTGCGGACAGGTTGCACAGGAGAGGCAGCTGGAATACGGCACGGCTTCACTGGAGCCTGCCACCCTCGCTGGCTCTGGATTCAGGATGCTTGCAGAACAAAAGAACAAAAGGAGCACCTGCTGCCTTTGAACCCCACGCAGCACGCCTTCTCTCCGTGCCAGGAGGCAGCAGGATTTTGTTTTACCAGCGCAGAGCCGTTCCCATTGCATCCCATCCCCACCTCCACCAGCGCAGCCTGACGCCCACCACTCCTCCCATCCCACCCCACAAAGCGTGGCCGACCCTGCCCTCCCTCCCCCAGACCCCTTCTGCCAGTGCCCAGGGGACTCTATCCACACACAAACCCTCCGAGGGATTTCTTAGGAGCCACCTGGCTTCAG
>NW_010131884.1:2630-3587 GCF_000699245.1 Pterocles gutturalis | reverse complement strand
CCGCCTTCACAGGCTTCTCGAAATAAGTATCACCGGAGCCCTTGTAAGGAAAAAAAAAAAATTAAAAAAATCCGCACTGTATAAAAACGTAACTAAATTATTTAAAATTAATTTGCACTTTAACTTCCGCAACAATTTTTCAAATCCCATTGCCCGTGGAAAATAGATGTTCAGATCCGCCGTTTAATTAAGGCAAAGTCTCTAGCAGGGAAATAAAACCCCGAACGTCCCATTTTAATATTTGTTGCAAATGTATCTAAGGCAGAGCCCGGCTCCGCGGCACTCCACTCCTGACGGAGGGGACTCTCATCTCGCCCAGAGGAGAGCACGGTGTATTTTTAAGTGCTTTTATCTGCATATAGTTAAATCTTCTTGCTGTTCTAACTAATCTGCTGGAGAGGGTTTCTTTAGCTCTTTCCTGTCAGTCTAACTTCCCAAGTGTAACAGATGCCGCTCTCAAGCGGTCCTTTCTGCTGCTTTTCTTTATTCAGCCTCGCATATTTCTCCCCATGATCTGGGTTTCCATAGAGAGAGGAATAAAAGGGGGACCATGGCCACAAATCCCCTGCCCCATGCAGAATAAAAGAGCCTTATTCAATAGACGACCCCGTCTGGACATGGGAGAAAAATAAGTACATGCAAAGCTACTGTTGCAAGAATTTGTAACTTATTTTTCATAGACTGAAACCTATTAAAGTTTTAAAAAAAAAGTTTCTGGGTTTGGACCGTGCGCCCCATTCCTCTGGCTTTGGGTGCCTCTGCACTCGAAGGACCCACGTTTCTTCTACAAATAACTCGGTTTACTATCTATTATTATTTTTTTTCCCCCCTTGCTAAATCTTTGGCATGAAAAAGCTCGCACAATAGCTGAAGGCAGCCTACCGTCTTGGGGCAGCTAGAAGTCGCTATAGAGAGAAAAAAAAAGAAAAAAAAAACCCTTTGAAGTGGAGGAGCTGT
>NW_010131884.1:1582-2411 GCF_000699245.1 Pterocles gutturalis | reverse complement strand
GGTGTGGGTGTCTATAGGCGCCTGTCTATAGGTAGGGACCTTCGAGAGAGGGGAAGAAACGGTTTTAGTATCGTGGCAGAGCTGATTGGGTTATATTTAAAAGATTTTTTTTTTCTTTCTCATTGTTCATCTGAGGGAGGGGACAAAAAAAAAAAAAAGAAGGGGGTCTAAAAGGGGTTCGTTTTGATTGTGTTTAATACAGCATGAAGCTCGGAGCGGTAAGCTGTGGCTCGGTGTCATGACCCCTATATTGAAAACTTCACCTTCAGCACAAGTTCACTTCGGAGACAGGACGGGTTAGGTTGCGCTTGGTGGGAACAAGTGCAAATTAAAAAAAAAAAAAAAAAAGAAAAAAAAAAAAACCAGAGTCAATCAAAACCGGGGGGGGGGGTTGGGAAAGGGCAATTGAACCGTTTCTGATGGCAGGAGTTAAGGTTTTCATTGTGTACATCGAGGCGCTGGTACTAACATTGAAACCCATCAGCTCAGCACGCGGGGCTGAGAAACCAGCTCCTGGATCTCTGGAGATGCTTTGTGAAAGCCTTAACCTGCATGGGGGGAAGGTTAGGGGGAAAAAAGGAATTTACAGAGTATTAGCAGAAATTAGCCAATACCGACACAAGTGAATTTGTTTCTTTTTTTTTTTTTTTTTTGGTCTCTGTTGGCTGCTCTTGAACGTGAGTAAATGCTGTGCAGGGAGAGAGGAAGGGAGAGGAGCCACACTGCCAGCTCAGAGCCACAGCCAGGACATGGACTGACAAGATTGCAAATTAAAATAGTCCTTAATGTAAGAATGAATGCAACTCCCCCCCCCCCCTCCCCAAACCTC
>NW_010131884.1:1031-1496 GCF_000699245.1 Pterocles gutturalis | reverse complement strand
TAAAGCCAGTCCCGGGCAGAGAAAATCACAAGGTAAATGGCATTTGTATTCTAACTGCTGCGTTTTCCAAAAGCGGTTTTGGGCGACTCTTCGGTCTTCTGCTAGAATCGCTTATTATTAATTCTTAATATTATTTTTTTTTCCACGTTGATAATGTTTGAAAAATGTACTTGCTGGGGGAAAAGAAAAAAGAAAATGTCTTTCTTTTGTGCACTACTACGTCATGGTCAGATCACTGTTTTTTGTGGGGGTTTTTTTGCTGGGTTGGTTTGTAGTAGGTACTGTCTCGAACATTTGGTTGATTTGCAATCGAGAGAAAAAAAAATATTCCGGGAAGTGTCTTCTAAGTGCACAATTTTACCGTGGGACAGGTCTTGTCGTTTATTAAATCCACGTATTGAAACGTCTAGTTTTGTTGTGTTTAATGGAGAAATATGGATGGCAAGAGGCAGGCGGGGAGAGGGG
>NW_010131884.1:0-1011 GCF_000699245.1 Pterocles gutturalis | reverse complement strand
TTTCCCGGGCGGTCCCCGCCGCGCGTGGCAGCTCCTGAGGTCACCTTAGGAGTTAATACATCAGCACAACAATGCGCATCGCTTCCCTTCTACGTAGACACTTTCCTCACTGTGCCATTCAAACAGGCGTGATGACAAGAATGCGCTTGTTTCACCCCGGACCGAAATCCAGTGTGTTTTGGGTTTTTTTTTCCTTTCCTTTCCTTTTTTATTATTTTTTTTTTCTTTCTTTCCCCGAGGTGTGTTCACTTCCAGCCCCTGTGTGCAGAAGGGGACGGGATCCAGCTCCTTTCCCAACCCAGAGGCCATCCTGCCTGTATTTTAGAAATAATTCTAATACAGTTCCCGAACGGAGAGATTTCTGCTCAGATAGATTTAAAGGAAAAGTGGGTTGGATCTGAAAACGCACTAAATGGCGTGTTATTTAACCTCTGTTGACTAATGAGACACTGAAGACAAATAGCTCTATTCCTGGGATGACAAATACATGCATTGTTGTTTGTTAGCTTACCAGAGCAATTTCAATATAGTTTTTTTTTTTAATTTTTATTTTTTATCAGCTTTATCATTCAGCCTGCAAAGCACCAGGTGACGGTCCTGATCCTTGCAGGGGGATCTAAACCTCCCTTGCACTTTGAAGCGCTCCGACATTCCTAGATTTACATTTATAAATGCATAGATGGAAGTGCTAATTCTTTGTTTGCTCACAGGAGAAACGTTTACGGCTTGGTGGAAAGTTCACTCACCGTTTCATTCAGGTTGCGCCAACCAAAATTGATATAAAATCTGAACTTTCAGGCCAGGCTGCGGTACTAAAAGATGTTTCACTTCGAAGGGACATGAGGCAGTTCAGGCTTCGCTTAACCACACGGGACCTACGCAGGTGGATGCTCTGCCAAAGCCCCGCGGGCTCTTTGGGCTCTCGCGCGGGGGGACACGAGTGGCGGAACTTGAGCCCGGCTGCGCGCAGGGCATCCTCAGCTTCAGTGTGTCCCCCCCTCCTCCGCAGCG
>NW_010131883.1:11494-32647 GCF_000699245.1 Pterocles gutturalis | reverse complement strand
CAGTGTTCTGCGGCCCTCGGGCAGCCAGAGGCGCTGCCGGGAGGCCGGAGGGGCCCTCGGGTCGCCGTGTGTCGCCTCCTGCCTCCCCAGTAGGTGAGGAGAGGCACCGAGGTGGTTGGAGCCCGGGCTGAATCTTGTGCTTCCTCGGCAGATATGCAATATGATGAAGACGATGATGAAATCACTCCCGACTTGTGGCAAGAAGCCTGCTGGATCGTTATTAGGTGATTTTTTTAAAAATTCACTGTTCTTAACATTTCGGTGTAAGTGCTTGTGGTGTTACAGGTGACATCCAGTTCGCCAGTAGCGTGTCATGGGAGCTCAGGCTGGGTGATGTTAAATTTATCACTTTCAGAGCAGAAGGGCTTTAGGCAGAAACAGCAGGGTTGGCATTAGGGATTAAGAAGCCCTATTGACCCCCAGTGGGGTATGCTGTTTTGAACGAAGAAAGAAGTTATTTTGATTCTATATCAAGCACATGGTTTTGCTTGCTACTCTCACAGCTGATGCTGGTATTAGGAATCAGTACTTGGCTGTTACACCATATTAGTGTTTTTCTAGCAAGATGTGAACATCCAGGAGCTGCATTTTCTTGTGGCTGTTAAGGAGTGGGATGCTGTGTGGAACTGAGTAAGAAGCGTTTCTCTTCCTAATTGCATTGTTCATAAAATGTATATGACTGGTGTCTTAGAGTAGTAGTTGTAAACTGAATCGTAGATCTGCGAGGTTCATCCCACAGGCAGTCTGTACGAAGAGCAGAGATGAGAAACTTTGGAAGCAGAAGGAGGTCCTTTCTTTTGCAGCCCAGTGAAGAGTGCTACCTTTGCTTTCAGTCGGATGGGAATTAACTGAGGCAAGTCCTTCAGCTGAGGCTGCACCTCACTCCATATGAAGAAACACTTTTTTACTGTGAGGGTGACTGAGAACTGGCACAGAGAGGTTATGGAGTCTCTGTCTTTGGTGGTTTGCAAAAACTTTCTGGACGTGGTCTTGGGCAGTCAGCTCTAGGTGACCCTGCTGGAGGGGGATGATCTCCAGAAGTCTCTTCCAACCCCAGCCATTCTGTGACACAGGTTTCCCTTTCCCTTCTTACTTCTCTTTGTGCAATAGCAGACTAATGTCAAGATTCACCGTGGCAACAGCATGGTAGCTGAGGGTGTGTTCCCCTTCTTGGGGAAGCCTGAGTTTATTGGTCGGGAGGTAGTTCTTACCAGTTTTGTGGGTTCCCTGTCTGGCTTCAGGAATGTGAGGTAGAGGAATGTGCTGGCAGGAGCTCCTGCAGCAGACGAATTTAGGTCATCCCATTCGAAGTTAGGATGTGGGGCTTTGACTTGGGTTTTTATTTTTCTGGTTAGATTGTGCTGGGTTGAAGCTGGGTGACAGGAAGGCTAAGAGAAATCCAGAGAAGGAATTAAGCTTTGAATCTCTGTGTAGCTGGAACAGAGGGTTTCCAAGCTAGGAAAAGTTCTGAGAACTGTTACCTTGACATAGGGACATGCACTTAGTTTACTGCAGCTTGGAAAATTAGTTAAAGCAAAGTAATTTACATACATTGTTGAAAACTTTAGCTGAAGCCACTTTTAGTGAAGTTTCAGTCATAATGTTTCCCATCTAATTTAAGGTAGACTGTATACAGTCATGGCTTAGCCAAGAGGTGGCAGCAAGTCTGTCGCTTTGTACTATCTGTGCCTTCAAACACTGAGAGAGAGTTGTTTGGCAATTTTGAGCATCTGTGTTTGAAACTCATGCCTTGAGAAAAGTGTATGTGTTTGATTCTGTACTGTATTTCGTGGCTTTTGGAAGGTTTTATAATAAATACATATTAAGCATGTTGATGTATAAAGTACATTAATTAAATTGAGATCTCTTGTTCATTAATTCACTTTCTTTTTTAGCTCCTATTTTGATGAGAAGGGTTTAGTCAGGCAACAGTTGGATTCTTTTGACGAGTTTATTCAGATGTCTGTGCAGAGAATTGTTGAAGATGCTCCACCAATTGATTTACAAGCTGAAGCTCAGCATGCCACAGGAGAAGTGGAAGAGCCGGTAAGTGGAGACCCCCAGCAGCAGTGGTGTGTTTTTACAATGCAAATGATTTTAGGTGGGTTTTATTTAGCCCACATTTCAAGAGACGGAAATACCTCTGAGTTATGACACTGCTCATGTAGTCAGTAGGACAGAAGTATGAACTCTTTGGAGTCTATGAGGTACATGGCCACGTTGCCAGATAGTCAGGAATATGGCTGAGAAGCACGTGCAAGAGCTTTGTTATCCATGGAATCGAACTTTAGGACACCTGAACATTGAATTTGTTACATGTTTTGACTGTTCCTTTGCATTGTTTTGCCCGCAAACAACTATCCTGTAGAGAGAATAACTGAAATTTGTTTTTATTTCTTTGTTAGACAAACAGTTCATAAACATTTATCTCACTGTAATTCTCCTTAATGATTCTTCTGTTATTCTGTGTATGTTATTGTGGAATTCTCTAGCTGTGCAGTTCTACAGTTGCTGTATGGGCTGTACGTGGTTACGGTTCAGATCACAAGCATGTTATGTACCATGCTGCTTTTTGCTCAAAAGCTAGTATTTTACTTTCTCAAAAAGGAGAAGTTAGCTTCTTATTAATCAATTTAAAGTTTTTAGGCATAGGTCTATATATGAGAAAAAAGGAAACTTGCTTTTTTCTTCAGAGGCTCTTGCAGGCAAACTCTTGCCTCGTTTGAAGACACCGGATTAATTTAAGGAGGCTGACTGTATTGGACTAATTTGACTTTTTGTTTCTTTCTTCCACTTCTGGGCCTCAAATTTTGAAGGCAATTTGGGCAATTTATAGCACATCAGAGGGTTTAACAACCATGCTTGGAGATTATAATTGTGGTAAATGTGTTCTTGAGAGTGCTTGCGTGAGAACTTGGGAAATTTGGTACTGTATGTGGCTGCCGCTGCAAATCCAGGAAAAAAGTGTTTCTTGGGGTAAGAATTGAGAGAATTTTTTTGACCTACAAAATGTTTGCTGACAAGGCTCTGACACCTATTATTATAGAAAGCTTTTGTGCCTTTTAAAAGTCAGATTGTTTTCAGATCACAGAATGTTAGAGATTGGAAGGGACCTCGAAAGATCATCTAGTCCAATCCCCCTGCCAGAGCAGGAACACCTAGATCAGATCACGCAGGAACGCATCCAGGCGGGCTTTGAATGTCTCCAGAGAAGGAGACTCCACAACCTCTCTGGGCAGCCTGTTCCAGTGCTCTGTCACCCTCACTGTAAAGAAGTTTTTTCTCATATTCAAGTGGAACCTCCTGTGTTCCAGCTTGAACCCGTTGCCCCTTGTCCTATCACTAAATGTCACAGAGAAGAGCCTGGCTCCATCCTCCTGACACTCACCCTTTACATATTTATAAACATTGATTAGGTCACCCCTCAGTCTCCTCTTTTCCGGGCTAGAGACCCAGCTCCCTCAGCCTTTCCTCATAAGGGAGATGCTCCATTCCCTTAATCATCTTTGTGGCTCTGCGCTGGACTCTCTCCAGCGGTTCTCTGTCCCTCTTGAAATGAGGGGCCCAGAACTGGACACAATATTCCAGATGCGGTCTCACCAGGGCAGAGTAGAGGGGGAGGAGAACCTCTCTCGACCTACTGACCACCCCCCTTCTGATACACCCCAGGATGCCATTGGCCTTCTTGGCCACGAGGGCACAGTGCTGGCTCATGGTCATCCTGCTGTCCACCAGGACCCCCAGGTCCCTCTCTGCTACACTACTCTCCAACAGTTCCGTACCCTTTCCAATAGTTCAAGTCTTACTTTGTTTACTGGTCCTATAGAATCATCCTAGGCACTGGTGTTACCCAGCTTACTGTGTTTTCAGTTATTGGTAACAGTTATCCTTCTCCAGCAGCAATTTTGGTTAGTAATAAGTAAGAGAGACTATCTTGAATAGAAAAGGCTAGTTGTTAGTATATGTTGTGGACAGAGCAGCAGTGACACTTCAGTTTGTCTGAAAGCTGTGTTTTTTTGATAAATTGTTGCAATGATCTGTTTAATCTCTAGAGGAAACAAAACCCACCCAATGCAGGTGTTAAAAGGGTGGCTCCTGTGGCTCTGTGTAAGACAAAATGTACGGGTTTAGATAATTTGCACCTTTGCCTTTAACAGTGAGTGCAGAGAAAGGGCTGAATATGAGGACTTTGAAGATACATTTCACTTGCAACATAAACCATAAATTGACTTTTTTTTTCTCTGCATTGGAGCTTGCTCTGCTAGAGCAAGTGTTGCTTTGGTGGTGTGCTATAGCGGAGTCCTTATGGCTGAGATATGGTAAAATGCCTGCATGGAATTCAAGTTTTCGTTTTGTAATAGATGTTCTCATCTGGCTTCTAGGCAGATAATTAGTTGGGGTGGCAGCACTGTAGTTCTTTGTGTTAGCTTCTGTTCTCCAAAGGGACACAGCAGGAAATAGCAACTTGAAAAAAAAAAAACATTGCAAGGCACCAAGCCTTTCAACTTGTATCCATATAGATTTGATGATTTGCTTCTGTTTCTCTACCTCTCTGGATTTTGGTCTGTGAAGGAATACTTTGTGAGCAGAGTGGCTCATCTCTAGGTCCTTTCCCATGCAAGGAGGCCAAGAGCCAAGGTGCTTCAGCAGGCTTGTGCACCAGGACAGAGACCACACATATGAAACACTTCAACAAAGATACTGTTGTGTAGCTGCTTGCTTTCTTTTAAGTTCTAGCTCCCCCTACCACGTACACAAATGCACTTTGATAAGAGCGTTGTTTTATAACTTTTACCCCTATATTTTAAATGCAAGGCTTTTGATTTAAGTGAACTGAATGCTCTAAATCTCATTGCAGTAGGATTCGGAGGGGTGAGTGGCTCTTGGAGCAAAATTAAGATCTGGAGAATTGTTCTAATGCTGAAATGTGTTTGTCCTTTCATGCCCATGGTTTCACTGTAACACGTGAAAGGGTTTCTGTGGAACTAAAACAAAGCTGTTAAATTTACTGTTTTATGCATAGGAGCAAAGCTTTACAAAAACTCACAGCTTGTTTGATATATTAGCTATCTCATTGTATGTATTGAAGCAGATTCACCTTTTTGCATCGTAAAACTGTCAGTTTTCTCTGACGTTACATAAACAATTAATATCTAAGTAAGTGTATGTAAGGCATGTTCTATTTGTTAATATATTCACTGACTCAGCAGATTTTGAGTTTATCAGCTATTTTATAGGAAGAAGACCTATTTGGGTACTTTATTCTTCTCTTACTATGGTAAATCTTTTTGACCCTTCAGTTTCCTCTGGTTTTTTTTATTAATGAGGTGTTTAGAAATTATTGAAAGGTTTTGAGTGCTTTTTTGATCTAGCCATCTGAAAAATAATTGTTTTTTGAGCTGACATGTGGCAGCGTTGGGTATTAAGCTCTAGGGCTATTCTTGAACAACTAAAATGGGTGTTTCTTCCACTTATAAATAAATGTCTTCTTGTTTTCCAGCCTCGGTATCTGTTGAAGTTTGAACAAATCTATCTCTCCAAACCTACGCATTGGGAAAGAGATGGAGCACCCTCACCTATGATGCCCAATGAAGCCAGACTGAGAAACCTTACGTAAGAACGAACTCTGTAGTGGATGAACACAAGGAAGGAATGGCTCTGTGCTATTAATTGATAGTCTCCTTCAATTTAGTAGTGCCTTGAAATGTAATAATTACTGCTCTATTTAAATTTCAATGTCTAGTTGTTAAAACCAGATGATGATTAATGATTTGTTAATAATGCTTAATATCAGCAGTGAGTGCTTAAATAATGGCATTCGTTATCCTTCTATACAACCTCAAGTAATAACTGACAAATAACACAATGATGTTTTTATTCTATAGATATTCAGCCCCCTTGTATGTGGATATAACTAAAACAGTTATTAAAGAAGGGGAGGATCAGTTACAGACACAGCATCAGAAAACTTTTATAGGAAAAATACCTATTATGTTACGTTCAACATACTGTTTGTTGAATGGCTTAACTGACCGTGACCTTTGTGAACTGAATGAATGCCCGCTTGATCCTGGTGGCTACTTTATCATTAATGGATCAGAAAAGGTAAGGAATTATACTTTGCACAGCCTTCTTTACAGACACTGGAAGTTCTGTTACTTGTTTCCATATGCTTTGCCAGGAGCAATTTTATTCCAGTGTATCACAGTTACTGTGAGTGCTCGTGATCTTGTAGAAAGATAGGCTTTTAGTCCTCTGTTAGGACTTTCTTGATCCACCTTTTCTTCTTCTCTGAGTCATGTTTCTCTTCTTCGGTTTCATAAGCTGTTTTGCATTGAATGCCGCTAAGTCCTCTAGATGTTTTCCTTTACATTTTCAACATTGCAGAGCAGCAGGCACTCTAAAATGAGGTACTATCCACTCAGTCTCTTCCAGTTTGTTCACAGCTGTATAGATGCATTTTATTATAAGAATAGGTTCTTCCCTCCATTGCTGTGCATTCAGCTTTAGCAAATCACATCCTCTGCATGCTTGTGCCTCACCAATGAAACTGCCAGTTTTTTGTAACTGACACCTGGGTAAACAGAGCAAAAGAAATTGAACTGTATTTTTCTTCTTGAGCGAATAAAAAAAATCTGGCTTTGGCTGTCGAAGGTCGCATTTAAATTTAAATGTCTGTGTAGTGTGTTGGCCTTGGAAAGAGATAGTGAAATGCTTTCTTTATCAGTGTTGTGTCTAAAGCTAATGGAAATGTCTTGGCACAGCTAGCAGCTGCTGTAAGTACATCATAGAGAACAGTGTTCTGGGAGTCTTTTGGTTTGGTTATTCTGTTTTAACTAGTTGTATGTTTTGCTGAATACTGTATTTTTAAAATATAGAGTATAATCCATCTGAGTCTGGCAAATTGACTTAATGCTGTGCAGTGCTCTTAAGGCACCTGAAGGAATACTAGAAACACACTGTGCTTGTTACTTAAGTGTGCCCTTTTGTCAGTTATTTACTAGTGTTCTTGTTTCTAACACAGGTTCTGATTGCTCAAGAGAAAATGGCTACAAACACAGTGTATGTGTTTGCAAAGAAAGATTCAAAATATGCCTACACAGGAGAGTGTAGATCTTGTCTGGAAAATTCGTCTCGACCGACGAGTACTATATGGGTTAGCATGCTGGCCAGAGGTGGGCAGGTATGCCTGAGAAGTAATAACCCTTGCGCTGGGGCTTACACTAAAGGTTGTTTTAGGAGTTTTGTTTGTTTTAGGAGTTTTGTTACTGTCCTGTCTCTTCATGTCATTTACATTTGGGATTTTGAGAAGAAATTTTTTCTGATGCTAAATTGTAAAGAAGGTAAAATTAAATGAAAATGTATTCAGTTTGTTATGGATTATGCCTGTCTTTGGGACAAATAACTTGAGGATTGAAATGAAGGCTCAGTTTGTGGCAGGTTTTAGGGCAAGACTAAAAAGTAATTTTAGAATTATTGTAAACAATTTTTTAAAAACCCAAACAAGTTGCATCCTGGTTTTTTACAAAGAAAAGAGTAGGAGCAGGGACCCTGTCTTTGCCGATGGCCAAGCTAGTGTTTAGATGAGCCAATATGTGTCTGTAAAACACATGTTTAACATCTAATTGTGCCATCGTTGAGGGAAAATAAGTGCTATTCATAACTTCAAAAGCAGAAAGTGTCAGTACTCGTTTACCATTGCACTGATGTTTAGAAATTCCCAGTATGGGATGTATCATCCAAATATAGAGAGATATTTTTATTTAAAGGCAATATAATTGAAGACTAATGTATGTTTTCCCCCATCTTTTCAGGGTGCAAAGAAGAGTGCTATTGGTCAACGCATTGTAGCAACTTTGCCATATATTAAACAAGAAGTCCCCATCATAATTGTCTTTCGTGCACTAGGCTTTGTGTCCGATAGGGACATTTTAGAGCACATCATATATGATTTTGAAGATCCAGAAATGATGGAAATGGTAATACATGTTAACTAATCCTGGCTTGACATTTGATGATGTGTAGGTGTGGATAATCATTCAAAGTATTGTTCATTTTCCAATTGGTTTTTTTTACTTTATTTTTTGGGGCTGTCTGTTAGAAATGTCAAACATTCTATGCCTAAATCTATTCTAATGAGTATTTTAAGTGAACAGAGTGCAATAGAAATTTCAAAGACTTAATATGTGTTTGAAGAGGCAGGGTCTTATCCTGCTGCTATTAACAGTAAAATCCCGATTTGCCTAGAATGTATGTGAATAAGAACTGTTTTTTGAAGTCTAGACTATTTTTATGCGCTTTCTGCATGCTCCATTACTGTTTTCTGCTGCTCTTGAAAGAGGTGCAATAGTAAAGCCAGAAAGAACTGGATCTGTAATTAGCAGTTCTTGAAAAGAATCATCAGCAAACTACTGCATAGTGTCCTTCAACCCCAACAGGCGCTGGACGCTACAGGATTTTGCTTTATTTTTTTGTGCATTAGGTCAAACCTTCTTTGGATGAAGCGTTTGTCATTCAGGAACAAAATGTTGCTCTAAACTTCATTGGATCAAGAGGTGCAAAGCCAGGTGTCACCAAAGAAAAGAGAATCAAGTACGCTAAGGAAGTCTTGCAGAAGGAAATGCTCCCGCATGTTGGTGTCAGTGACTTCTGTGAAACCAAAAAGGCCTATTTTCTAGGGTACGTCAGTGTTTTCTGTCACCCATCTGCGAATGGACCCTGAATACAGATTTTATTCACGTGTATCTATAAGATTGGAAGATCACACTGAGTGGAAGTTTGCTTTTAACCTCAGTCTTCTGGGTTTTCAGTGATACAATTTAGGGCACAATATAAAGTAGTATATGAAAACGCAAATGTCAGTAAAATAGAAAAAATGTTGAAACAAAACAAACTTTCAACACATTCTAGATCTTAAGTTAGATGTGATGGTAGTGATAAGTGACTCTTTGCATGGACAACTTATAGAGGTTGATAACTAATGTGTAGATAAGTACTGATAAGCTGTTTGTAATGTCAATGTACTTGTTAAAACTATTAGCATATCCTCTTAATCATTGCTTATTGGTATGCGGATAAACTGTGGTGTCAGGAGACTTAGCATTTTACACCTGATTTCACCTGCTTAAACATACCACATTTTAGAGTACAGGACAGACTTAGCAGAAGACGCGTTGCCATCGTGATGTAAATGTTACCTCCTCTATAGTTACCTGAACTTTCAGTGGGTCATTCACCTCTAAAGATGCACGTTCTGAAGATGTCTGTTTTATTCTGCAGTATTCCAAAGATCTGGAATGGACAGCCTTTAGGAAACAGTTCACTGATTTATCTGTGAAAGCATGTAATCTTTGTTGTGAATGTCTGCTGTCAGTTTAAAACATAAATTGTCTTATTTGCTTAGGTATATGGTTCATAGATTGTTGCTGGCGGCACTGGGAAGAAGAGAGCTTGATGACAGAGATCATTATGGCAACAAAAGACTTGATCTTGCTGGGCCACTATTGGCTTTCCTGTTCAGAGGGTAACTATATAATATATACATTGTCTTTGGAGATAATAGTAGAGGCATTGCCAACTCTGTGCTTCTAAATCAATCAGGCTGTTCTGATGTGTCTGATAGCTGGTCTTGGGCAGCACAGCCTGTATCTGATTATGACTTTGTCATGGAGTGGGTAGGTTTCCTATAATAGTAGGTGGCTATCACCAACTTGTTTTGAAGCATATTTTCTCCATGTTCACAAACAGATTAATTTGTTTTGGTTTTTCCCCTTCCTCCTCTAGTTACAAATTACTTGCTTCTCTTGAGAAGGCCAGTGACATTTTTTCCAAACAGTGCTGAGTAGGCTGAAATGCTACAGTACTGTTTAATTATGTTTCTTGGCATCTTCTACAGAATGTTTAAGAATTTGCTGAAGGAAGTGAGAATATATGCACAGAAGTTTATTGACAGAGGGAAGGATTTCAACTTGGAACTGGCAATTAAAACAAGAATTATTTCAGATGGTTTGAAGTATTCATTGGCAACAGGAAACTGGGGTGACCAGAAAAAAGCTCATCAGGCCAGAGCAGGAGTATCTCAGGTATGAAATCTAAATAAGGCACAGTAGCATTTGTCAGGTTTACGTAAGAGTAAAACTATATCATGAAAGAGTTTAACATTGCTTGGCAGCTGTTCATGTTGTATGTTAAATAGAACCTTTTTTAAAAGGAAACTTCCACAGCTGACACAGGTGAAGATCCAAATAGTTGAGTCTGGTGTGGGGTTTGGTTTTGTTGTTGTTGTTTAGTTTTGGTTTTAACTATTGTGTTCACTGCTAAAAAGTTGGTGTAAGTCTTTACAAGACTTTTTATGTTAGAGCATATGCTTGTGTGTCTGGTCAAGTCCTAGCCCAGGCAATCTTCAGGGAGGATGGATTTCTTTCCTTTAATTACTTCCAGTGCTTCAAAGGTGGTTAAAGAAATTGGAGTGACACTTTGTGACATAATAGTTATGTATTCCACAGGTAATGATGAGGAGCACTGACTTTATTAGTCTGGAGCAGTGCTTAGTTGAGCTTGTTTCTCATAAAGGTGGAAACAGGAAGGAGGTGGCAGTTTTTAAATGACAGCACATTTTGTTGTCTGAAACCCTGGTGAGATCGTAATTTGGGGAAAGCAAAGACAGGAAAGGGGCGAAGTTGGTTACTGTCCCTTGATGGTGTCTTGTTGGTGTATGTGTATGAGGGGCTTGTTTGCCTTTTTTAAATAAACTCTCACATTTCAGGCTGTAAAATTAAATTTTCTTAAATTTTTGAGAAGCCTTGAGCAGACTCTGAAAAGAATGAAAATGCTGATTTACTCCTAATAACTAAGTAGTCATTTTTTCAAACTGAGCTTGAGAAGATGTCCGTGTCATTGTACAGACAAACCCTCCTGGTGAAAACACAGCTTAAAAATTATTTTTACAAGTATCACTCAATCTAGTTACCTGATTAGCATAAACAATACTCCAAAAACAGATTTTAAGGGTAAACTTAGTCTAAGATTAATGGAGATGAACTAAAAAGTGTAGCTAACAAAAATCAGAGCTATTTTAGTTCTTTTGAACTACGTAATTTCTAGAGGACATCGATCCTTTGCTGTAATGTTATCATGATGCCTGTCCACAACACATGTAAGAAGCTTTGACTAACTGAATTCCTTACTATGTGCAGGTGTTAAACCGCCTGACTTTTGCATCTACGCTTTCCCATCTGCGACGCCTGAATTCTCCGATTGGTAGAGATGGTAAACTAGCAAAGCCCAGACAGCTGCACAATACGCTGTGGGGAATGGTTTGCCCTGCTGAGACTCCTGAGGTAATTAAAGTTAATATTTATGTCAGTACTTACTCATGCCTAACTGCTTTTATCTGCTAGTCGTTTTATAGCTGTGGCACTGGTGATGATTGCTTGCACTTTTTTTGAAATCCTGAGATGAATATTTAGATTTGTAGCTAACACTGATGTTGAATTGTATAAATTATTAAAGCAAATAACATGTTTTGTGTCCAGTTCCTTGAGGACTTGAAGTTTAAGTTCTCAGATCTTGGGGTAATCTCTTGATTTGGAAATGCAAGTTAACTTTGTGTTTCTACTAGGGTCATGCAGTAGGACTTGTCAAGAACTTAGCCCTGATGGCTTACATTTCTGTGGGGTCTCAACCATCCCCTATTTTGGAATTCTTGGAAGAGTGGAGTATGGAAAACCTGGAAGAAATATCTCCAGCAGCAATAGCTGAGTATGTGCAAATGAAATTGTTTAAACAGATTTAAGCTTTTTATCCTGCACAACGCTTCAAGGGTTTGGGTTTTCTGGGTTGGTTTTTTTTTTTATTATTATTTGTTTTTTCCCCTCTTTCTAGCGCTACCAAGATCTTTGTTAACGGCTGCTGGGTAGGAATACACAAAGATCCGGAGCAGCTCATGAATACCCTACGGAAGCTCCGTCGTCAGATGGACATCATTGTCTCGGAGGTATGAATTTTATGTATAGAGAAGTGGAGTTTCTTCTTAGATGAGAGAGGTCATCATTCCTTGATACCTCCAAATGCCTCCAAATAGCATTATTTGCAAGTCTCTTTCTGAACATACTTCACATTGCTTGGTTTATTTTGTTTTGGGAGTTTTTGGGGGTTTGGTGCTTTGTTTGTTTGTTTGATGTTGTGTGTGATTTGTTGTTTGTTTGTGGGTTTCTTGTTTTGTTTGTTGTGGTTTTCTTGTGTGTTTTATTTTGGTTTTAAGAGGATCCAGTTGAAAAAACAGTTGAAAATAGTCTCTTGAAATGCTTCTGTTTGTAGGAGTGTTAATGTGTGTTCTGTGCTGCTGGTAGCACCTGTAAGGTCTTTGCTTTAGGGAACTTTGTTATTCTGTTTTGTGTTCCATAACTCTTGTTCCAGGTTAAGACTTTGTACTCATGGGGTGCTGCTTTCTTGTACAGGTCTCAATGATTAGGGATATTCGTGAGCGAGAAATCCGCATCTATACTGATGCAGGCAGAATTTGCCGACCCCTTTTAATTGTGGAAAAACAGAAGTTGTTGTTGAAGAAAAGGCATATTGATCAACTGAAGGAACGAGAGTATAACAACTACAGGTGAGATGTGTTCCTGAAATTCAACTTAATGTCTGATTTTTCCATCTTGGAAGCTGCAGGTTCCCCCAGACTGGAGAGAGAAATATTTAAAGCTTTGTGCAACACAAAGATGCTTTCTCTGCCTGGTGGCTTAATTCATTTATTTATCACGCTAAGGCAGTGGTAGTAATAATAAGCCAGGGAAGTCCTTGTTCTTGTTACTGCTGAAGAGACCCGTTTTATGTGTTAGTTGAGTATTTCTGACGTTGGTTATTCAGTTGGCAGGATCTCGTGGCCAGTGGTGTAGTAGAGTACATTGATACCCTGGAAGAAGAGACTGTGATGCTGGCAATGACTCCAGATGATTTGCAAGAGAAAGGTGTGGCGTATTGTTCCACGTACACACACTGTGAGATTCACCCATCTATGATCCTGGGAGTATGTGCATCTATTATCCCTTTCCCTGATCACAACCAGGTCAGTACACTTCTGACATCCCACTTTTCAAGCTGATAGAAAACCCACAGGTGTATGTGTGAAGAGCTTTATGTACCTATATACTGGTCTTCCCTTGTCTGTCTAGTCTCCCAGGAACACGTACCAGTCTGCTATGGGTAAACAGGCTATGGGAGTTTACATTACAAACTTTCATGTTCGTATGGATACGCTGGCACACGTGTTGTATTATCCTCAGAAGCCCCTTGTAACAACACGCTCCATGGAGTACTTGCGATTTAGAGAGTTACCAGCAGGTATGTTCTCAGTTAGTGTGTATTAAGCAAAAATGCTACTGTTTTGTTTAAACTGTCACAAATGTTGAGTATATAATACTTGAATATTTAGCAAATGTATGTAATTTAGAAAACAATTATAGGTTCAATGTTAACTTGTAGCTTGACATCTAGGCTGCAAAAAAGTACATTGCTAGGTTTGCAGCTGAAACAACTATCCATATAGTCTGCTAAAATCTAACTCGAAAAATGCATTTTCTGTGTTGGTATTTGGAGGTTCTTCACAAGGGGTCACTCTTGACTCGCTTTTCTACCTGAAGTTGCATTTGGTGATACCACGTGCTTTTTCTGTGTGGAACATTGAGATTTTATCTGAGAAACGGTACAACAGCTTCATTGTAGAGAATCCAGCTTGTTTTGAGTTTTAAGTAATGCCTGTCTGGTATGTGTGCCTTCCTTCAAAGTATTTGCTCTATGTATTATAGGTATCAACTCGATTGTAGCCATTGCATCCTACACAGGCTATAACCAGGAAGACTCTGTCATCATGAATCGTTCTGCTGTTGACAGAGGCTTTTTCAGGTGAGACTTTGTAAATTTTGTATCTGTTTAAAAGGGGGCGGTAAATATTTGTCCAGAGGCTCAAGAAAATGTCATTTTATCCTGGAAGACACTGTTCTCTAAATCTTTTCAACCTGAGAAGCTTTTTAATTTTTTTTTTTAACGAGGGTGGAGGGAGCAGCACAGTGAAAATGGTGAATGTGTATCTTAGCAAAACACAATGAGTAATGGTTCATCCTTTATATAACCTGACTTCCCACTCTGTCATCCCAACTCGTCCATTTTGGTCTTTACTGTGTTTACTGGCTTTTGCATGATGGTCAAATGAAAAAATAGTTGGACACTTTGCTGTTATATTTTCATGTAACTCTTGCCAGTTACATGAACTCCTTAATGGCAATATTGCAGCTTTGTGATATTGTCTTTAGTAGCATGACAGTTGCTACCAGTGAGGACTGGCATGTTCCTCTCCTTGGTAGGAACTGCTGTTGAGACAACTGGCAACTGATGTGACTTTATGCATTGTAGTTCTTAGATGGCTGTGGTTAGCTGTATAGCTGGTCGATGGTTTTCTAGTTATGTTCATTTTCTTTTGTCCGAGTTGAGCCCAAGAAGTGTGTCCTTGGTGTCTTGGATCTGCTGCCTTCCAATGTAAAATAAGTATGAGACTATTAGACTTTTATGGCTCATGTATAGAACCTCCTGTGTGCCTGGGAACAATTAAATGTGGATAATATTGTGGCTTTGGTGTGCTGGCAACTGAGGCAGCAAACAAAAACCCCTAAAGCCCCAGAAAGAAGCCTGTATAAATTGAAAGTTTTCCACTGCAGCTTGGTTGTACTGAGTGTGGCACTACAAGGTAGCAGTAGAAGCCTAAAAATGCTTGAAAAATGGTACTTTTAAGGGGAAAAGTAATATGAAAATGGTATGATGAAGATGTGAATAAACTTTAGGAATAATAACTACTTCTGAGATATCAAGCAGGTCCAAAGGTCTCTGCAGTTAGCCAAAAATGAGCCTGTTATCCATAGGTACTTTGTCAATATCTGAAAAGTGACCATCAAAATGCCATATGAAAACTGTTTTTTGTTTGTTTAGTGGGGTGTTTTTTGTTGTTTTTTTCCCCTCCTCAATGATGGTCAGGTTAACAAGACTTCAGAGGAAAGGTTGAGTGGCATGTGAATATTATTTGTGTTGGTTGTCATTAGTAACAGTAGCCATAATATGTACTAAAAGGGTGATTATAGTGAAATTGGGATGTACAGATGAGGAAAAAATGATGCTGGTTTCACTGGAGAAGGTTTTATAACTTTGTTTCAGATCTGTGTTCTATCGCTCGTATAAAGAGCAAGAGTCTAAAAAAGGGTATGACCAAGAGGAAGTTTTTGAAAAACCTACACGTGAAACTTGCCAAGGTAAGATACAGGAGTGTACAAAGACTGATTTTTTTTTTTTTTTTTAAATTAAATTTTGTGGGCAAGGTTGTTAGTGTTGTTGAACTGATATTCAGTCTTTATTTTGGGACATATAAAATAGCAGAAATGTCTGCTAGCATTAATTAATAGCAAAATACATAGCTGAGATATTTGCATAAAATTATCTTTAGACACTTCAGCAGTAGCCTGAAGTTGCAAGCAGACTTGTTGAATTTCTACAGAACATCAAAGTCAGTATGATGAAAAATTTAGGAGTGTACTTTTCTTTTCCTTTTTTTTTTTCCCCCAAGGTATGAGACATGCAATCTATGACAAACTTGATGATGATGGTTTGATAGCACCTGGGGTACGTGTGTCTGGGGACGATGTCATCATTGGCAAAACAGTAACGCTGCCAGAAAATGAAGATGAACTGGAAAGCACTAACAGACGTTTCACAAAGAGAGACTGCAGCACTTTTCTGCGAACTAGTGAGACTGGTATTGTAGATCAGGTCATGGTAACCCTTAACCAGGAAGGATACAAGTTCTGCAAGATTAGGGTGAGCACTGATGTGTGTGCTTTCTACTTTTAATCATTTTTGTTCTGTATTTAAGTTACCAGTTGAACGTTTTCCTATGGCTTACAGGTACGCTCTGTAAGAATCCCACAAATTGGAGATAAATTTGCCAGCAGACACGGTCAGAAAGGAACCTGTGGTATCCAGTATAGGCAGGAGGTAGTGATTTTTTATTTCCTTCTTAACATTTTATCTCTGATCTTCTTAGCATCAGAACTGCCTTAAGTTAGTTGTCTGTCGAGTATCTACTCAGGGGCAATACATTGACTTAAATTTAGCTAAAATATGTTTAGAAAGGGACACAGTTGCTTCTTACATAGTACTTCAATGCCTTTGAAATGTTTTAAAATATTTAATTTGAATCCAGGCAACTGCTGTTCTAAAGCTGATATTCTGGTAAGTACTGAGTGTCTGTTTCCCTGCTCCAGGATATGCCCTTCACCTGTGAAGGCATCACACCTGATATAATTATCAACCCCCATGCCATCCCTTCTCGCATGACCATCGGTCACTTGATTGAGTGTCTTCAGGGGAAGGTAAGAAGAATCTTTTATGCTGCATGTCTGAGCAATATGAATTAAAATGGTTTTGGGTTTGTTTGTTTGGGGTTTTTGGTGAAGATACTATTCTCTGGTAGGTGTTAGTCCACTAAAAAATAAAGGTTGTTCTCCAGTTACTTGATAGCAAAAACAGGTTTCTTGGGGAAGACCTACAGTCCTGTAAATTTTGTCCACCAAGTCAGACTACAAGTACACTCTCTAATCTGTTGCTTTTATTCCAAATATTTCCTATGACCTAGAAAGCGGAGTAGCAAAATTGTTGATACTGTGTGTTTTTAAAAATCTCACCCTAAATTGTGTAGCTGATGAACAAAGCAAGACAGCATACCATCACGGGCATGGAATCTCAAGTTCTGGCATTAAAACTATTTGAAACAGCTGTATGTTGTCTGACCAGTCCTTCAGAAATCTGACAAGCTTTTGCAAATCTCTTTTCTGTAGGTGTCCGCAAACAAGGGCGAAATTGGTGATGCTACACCTTTTAATGATGCTGTCAATGTGCAGAAGATCTCCAATCTTTTATCAGATTATGGCTATCATCTAAGAGGAAATGAGGTATAATCAAAATGTCAATTCACTGTAATTTTTTACTATACATTTGATGATGGCTTATCATTCAGTGATTTCATTGACTACTTCAGGTCCTCTACAATGGCTTCACTGGTCGAAAAATCACATCACAGATCTTCATTGGTCCTACATATTATCAGCGGTTGAAGCACATGGTAGATGACAAAATCCATTCTCGTGCAAGAGGGCCAATCCAGATACTTAACAGACAGCCCATGGAAGGCAGATCTCGGTAAGGAAGTTTATTAGTTTCTATACAGTGTTTTCTTTGATGTTTTTAGCCCTGGAAATTAGCTGCCTCAACTTTACAGCTAGAACTTAATTAGCTCACCATCACCCAGTTAGCCATCCATTTTCATGTGTTTGGCTTAAGATGATGTGTTGGGTGCAGGTGTCAAGGTTTTGGTGCTCCTGGGGTGGCTTCTCTGAGAAGGGTCCAGGGGTTGCCCTGTGCTGGACACAGCCACTTACAGCTGGCTCCAACAGACCCACCGCTGGCCAGAGCTGAGCCCATTCGTGACACTGGTGGCACCTCTGTGATAACAGGTATCTAAGAAAGAGTGACAAAGGCTGTGCAGCAGCTGTGAGAGAGGAGTGAGAAAATGTGAGGGGAACAGCCCTGCAGACACCTGGGTCAGAGAGGGAGGAGGTGCTCCAGGCGCCGGAGCAGAGTCCCCTGCAGCCTGTGGAGAGCCCGTGGTATGAAGCAGGTTGTCCCCCTGCAGCCCACAGAGGACCATGGTGGAGTAGATATCCATGCTGCAGCCTGTGGAGAGCCCACACTGGAGCAGGCTCCTGACAGGAGCTGTGATGTGCAGGGGGACCCATGCTGCAGCAGTCTGTTCCTGAAGGAGTGGACCCTGTGGGAAGGGCCATTGCTGGACCAGTTTGTGAAGGACTGTCCCATGGGAGGGACCCGATGCTGGAGCAGGGGAAAAGTTAGGAGGGAGGAGTGGCAGAGAGGAACTGTTATGCACTGACTGCAACCCTTGTGACCATGGGGAGGGGAGGAGGGAGTTGGGAATGAAGGAGTAAAGCTGAGCGTGGGAAGAAGGTAGGGAAGATGTTTTCAGTTTTGTCTTTGTTTCTTGCTGTCCTAGTCCATTTTCAATGGGTAATAAATTAAATTAATTTTTCCCATGCTAAGTCTGTTTTGCCTGTGATGGCAATTAGTAAGTGATCTCCCTGTTTTTATCTCAACCCACGAGCTTTTCCATCTTACTCTCCCTGTCCTGTTGATGTGGAGGAGTGAGAGAGCTGCTTGGTGGGCATTTGGCAGCCAGCCACAGTCAAACACACCACAAATAAGTAGAAAATGATGTAATTGTTTACCTCATTTTGCTTATACAGTTGTGCTGTGGCCGTTAGCTGTCTGACATCTGCTTTAGAAATGCTCAACAGCAGCTACAAATTACTGTGTTCGCATTCTCACTAACAGTTTTATTCTGAGGTGTTAGAGGAAAATTAATGCACAGCTTTGTGCACTCCTGCCTTGTAGTGCTGCTGTGTTTCTGATAAGTTACTTGTTAAACCAACGGGAAATGATGTGTTTTGGCAATGAACTCAAAGCTGAGGGGTTTGGTGTTTTTTTTTCCTCTTTTCAGTGATGGTGGCCTTCGTTTTGGAGAAATGGAACGAGATTGCCAGATTGCTCATGGAGCAGCCCAGTTCTTAAGAGAAAGATTGTTTGAAGCTTCAGACCCATACCAAGTCCATGTCTGTAACCTCTGTGGAATCATGGCGATTGCAAACACAAGGACTCACACCTATGAATGTCGGGGATGCCGTAATAAAACTCAGGTACGTGTGGTTTTCATCAGCCAGTGTTTCTCTTTGTGGGTAAGAGGAAATGCCACTTGGGTGAACAGGAGGATAGGGATGTAAATATTTAAAGAAGCAGCAGAACAATTGCTATTTTAGTTTCATAACTGTTTTAAGTGTTTATAGTGTCCAAGTTAATGTGGATGTTTCCTTATTACTTTTACAGTGTTGGCCTGTCGCTTGGCAGGAAATGCTGTTCAAGTGTCTTGCAGTGCAGAGTTTTCAGAGACTTTAAAAGTAAATGCTTGAGAGCTTATTTTTAGAAGTAAAACTCAGAGGAATTTAGAGCCATCGCCCTTGTGACTGTCCCCCTGAAGATATTTATGCTTGCAGAGCTGGGTCCCCATGGGGGATCTTGTGTTTTATGTTGGTTTTGGTTTTTTTTTTAAATAAAAAAAGATCTGTAGTGTGTGCTTGGTTACAGAACTATGTCAAGGGAAAGTGTCAGCACAGATAAAAATAGTTGCCTTAAACAGTCTTGTTGTTGTGCTAGGGACTGACTGCTGCAGCTCTAACAATGGCGTTGGAGTTACTGAAGAGGTGCCCGCTAGAAATCTTAACTGCATTTACTGTACATCCGGCGCACTTTGCTATGCACGTTTTCCCTTGTTAAATGGCTCTTGTTTAAGAGCAGATCCCTTGGCTGCAGGTTGTATCATTAAAATGTGTTCTGGCTAGCTGCTCTGTAGGCTCTACATTCTCGGCTTCCCTCTTGCTTTGTTACTGTCTGTGAGCAGTTCTTGTTAAATGCTTTCATGCATAACCTCAGATTCACTTTTGAGCCAAAACCTTGACAAGTTATTTGTGTAGAGGGTGGTGGAAGTTGATGCTTTAGGAGTGCTTATCACAAGTCTCTTGAAATCTCTTTCCAGATATCTTTGGTTCGAATGCCCTATGCCTGCAAACTCCTCTTCCAAGAACTGATGTCTATGAGTATTGCACCTCGTATGATGAGTGTTTAGCCTGTAAAAGGGCTTTTTTTTTTTTTTATTGTGATATTGAAGTGCTCAGGTTTTGTTTCGTGTAGGTTGCATTTAAAATAGTTTTACTCATCTGCTACGTGCTGTTTAAAAGTATGTTTATTTCCTGTAAATAGAATTAAAATTTGTAATCAAACTTGTGAATCTCTTTATTTGTGTATCTGTGAAAGAAGTGTGCAAGCAAATTGGTAATCAAAGAATAGGGGAGTTAAGAGGGAATGATTAGTGAGCTAGAAAAAGCAAGAGGCTGCAGCTTTCCAAAATATGTAAGTGAAAGTCCTCACATCACAGCTCTGCACCATCATCTGTGGAAAAACAAAAACATGTTATGCTCTGTACTGTTCCAAGGGGTAATATCGCAACTTGGGCAGTAAGCACAGTGCATGAGTTTCCTGATGTTTTAGGCAAGGGCAAGACCTGACAACTCAGTCCTGACCCATCCTTCCTTCTTTTCTTCCTTCCTTCCTTCCCTATTGCAGGACTACAGCAGCAGGGGGACGTAACAGATGGCATTTTTCTGTGCTGAGATCACCTGGACATGCGACACAGGGTCCCTAATGGCGTAGTGTGTAGCTAGGACATCTGACAGTTTGTTCCATTAACATTATCAATTTCCTTTCAGTAACTGTGGACTGCTAGCTTATTGCTTAGCTACAGCATGCTTACTTGACAGCTTTCCTGCAGCTGAAAAGAAACAGCTGTAACGTGCAGTGTGTGTGTAAGAAATAAACCCTGAGGCAATACATGCGGTACTATAGCCTTGCGGTAGAGTTACTGGGAGAGGGGGAGAGAACATCTTTACTCTGGGGCATAAGTGTGCTGCTCATGGCACAACTCGGTAAAACACAATTTCATTCACATTCATAAATAAGATGTTTGAAAAGGGATTAGAGACTAGGTAAAGATCCTTAGCAAAGTTCCTGTGTGTAAGTGATAACTGGGCTTCACTTTATGCTCTTATTTCATGAAAATAAATAAAGCATTAAGTGCTTTAGGTTCCCCCTCGGTCTTGGGGCTGTTTGTGCCAATACTGCTCCTAGGAGAGATGGGGCAGATTTGGAAGCGTTCGGAGAATGCTGAAAGCATGACATAAATTTAGGGCTGGAAAACCACTGAAAGTTGCTTTGTAAAAACCCCAAAAGGTGTTTTTAATTTGGTATCAATCTCCAGTACTTTATAGCCCTTGGGGGGTTACTGAACAATCCCTTGAGAACCCTAGCAGCTGAGATTTGCTGGGAATGTTCTGACAAACCCAGTAAAAGTTGCCTGTTAAACTGTTATTTCTAGTGCGCATTATTTTTTCAGAAAGCATTAAACAGAGGTGGTCCTTCTGTATCAAATAA
>NW_010131883.1:498-11463 GCF_000699245.1 Pterocles gutturalis | reverse complement strand
GGGAAAGAGCTGCTGAGTGTTCAGCCACACCACCTACCTTTGGTCAGGCCTATTTCATGCAGAGTTTCCACAACATGGATTTTTGCAGAAGCTGTTGCCTCTCCTTTGGCATTTGATGCATGACACTCATATTCTCCAGCATCCTCTTTGCTCAGAGGAGATATCTAGGGGAAGAAACACACCCCCCCACCACCACCCAGTAAATGATCCTGTGCACAGGTAGAGGTGATTCTGCTGCTCTGCAGTTGGGAGCATCGTACTTGAAACTCCCTTACTGGGATGCCCAGCAGCTCCCTCTGATGGGTGATGTGCTGCAGTGAGGAAAGGGCAGTTCTGCCAGATCTATAGGGGCTCCTCAGCTGAGGATGGGGCTTAGGGATCCCTGCCTCTGTACTGATTCCTTCCTAGACACGGCGAGGGTCTGCTTCCCACTAATGGCATCAGGACAGTGATGATACACAGAAAGGAGATCTTTTATTGAAGTCCAGCCTTCTCTGATCATAGAATGCATGCTAGACAGAGGTGAAAAACTACAACAGGTAAGACTGGAGCCAGCAGCCCCCCTTACCCTTCATGCCTAATTCACCCGGGCTGTTTTCTGCTAAATGCCCTGTCGCCATGTGTCTTCTGTGCTGTTCTTTGCTCATGAGCTATTCGCAAACCACACTGTACTGTTTGTGCAGCTCTGTGCACACACAAAGTACTTACGAGCACCCAGCCAGTCACTTCGTGTTTCTCAGGGCCCCCTCGGGTCTGGATAGCCAAGTTTTCCCGGTCCCCAGGGAGAAGTTCCATCCTCTGGACGCCATACTGTCCCCGAATTATCTAAACAGAAGGGCAGAAAGGGGTAAGAATTTTGGGGCTTATTTATGCTAGAACTGTTAGGACCGTACCTGCCCACAGACAAGATCAACACTAGTTTACATGCATGTGTTTTCTCCAGTAGCAGTGTTTTTTCAAGCACCACCATCTTGTCCTCCTGGTGTGGTTTAACCCCAGCCAGCAGCTCAGCACCACACAGCTGCTTGCTCACTCCCCCCTGGTGTGATGAGGGAGAAAATCAGAAGAGTGAAAGTGAGAAAACTCAGGGGTTGAGATAACAGCAACCTCTGGGCCAGTTTAGGGTTTTTTTCTGTAGTATTCTTAACTTAGTGTTGTTTCAGCTTAATTTTAAGACCCGTCCCAAGCATCTACAAACCTGTGGCATTTGAAGAGGCTGCAGGGACCATGGAGCAGCTCTCCACCCCATGGTTGGGATCTTCTCTGCTCAACGTTGGCTCCTGCCCTAAGGCAGGTGTTCCCAGCACGCTGCCACAATCAGCATGCTGCCGGCTACCGTAGACAACTGCCCCGTGCAGTTCCTGTTCCTGACGTGAGCAGCCGTGTCCAGCCACCTCAGAGTCACTGCCACCAGCAGGGTGACAGCAGGTCACGGGACATTCCCTGTGTGTGCTCTGAATACCAGGTGCTACCAAGAGAAACACAAGTCCTGCTCTGCCTCAGGATCAGCAAGAGTTTAGAAAAAGCAGTGATTACAGAGTAAGCAGAGCCAGATGTTTGGGGGTGGACAGAAAGGCACAGATGGGAGAACTCATCAAAGATGTGTGTTTCTGAGGAGGGATCTGCTACAGCCTTTATGCTTCCCAGGCAGATCCAGCTGCCTTGGGTTTGCTGTGCTCTCCGAGCTCCCAGCAGGGCCCTTACCTTGTTCCAGATGAGGACAGGGGTTGGGATGCCCATCACTTCACAGCTCAGGTAGATCTGTGCTCCTGTCACATTCCAGATGTCCTTAGGAGGGGTCACAATGGAGGGTCCTGCAAGAAGGGAGAAATACTCCCTAAGCACTGGGTGACTGCAAGCCTGTCTCCTTGCTAGCCTTTAAGTGGAGCCAATCACTTCTGGTGGGTTTTGAGGATGAGGTGAAGGGGGTCCCTGCTTGGAGCAAAGCTTGCTGGACTGATCCCCCATCACAGCGCTTCCCTCTCCACAGCTACACCTGCATCCCAGCTTAAATTGTTCCTGTTTTACCTGTGTGCAATATGCAGCCAAAGGAGGCTGGCGGAGTCCTTCTTTGGGGGGATCTAGGAAAGGACCAGGTGAATGCAGAGTTTTTCCCCAGAGAGCTCTAATCCCTGGTTTAACAGGGCGTTGTTTCCAAAGCCAGACGGGAACAGGGCTGTTTTGCACATCTGCCTGGAGATGTTTATCCCTCAGGCTGGGAAATGCTGAGCCGTAACCCATAGCCCAGAAAGGGAAGAATGGCTTTTTCTGTTCAACCCCTCTTTAGTGGGGTTGTTTTGCAAAAAGGCAGCTATTAATTCCCCACAATAGGAAGTGCAGACCAAAGGAGCACATAGTGTTTATTTCCTTGTATTGATAGCTCGAAGAACACAGCAGCTCTTCCCCTCCTGCTCTGAAGATGCAAGCAGTAACAGGCAAACTGAAGCTCCCATTAGGTTCCACCAGGAGAAGGCATTTCCTATGCAAATAAGCACTCCATGGCCAGTCTGGCCAAAGCTCCTCAGTATGCTGCCTCACAGACCATGGCTCATTCCCAACCCTATAAAAGAGGGGCAGATTTGGGTCCTGATGCTCCTTCTGAGGTCCTGAACACACACTGATCTCAGCCCTGCATGTGCACCCTGCCCTGCAGCCTTCTTGCAGGCAGCAGGAAGCAGGTCTTGGGTGCATCCCTCTGCACCAACATCTTCCAGCAAAAAGCTGGCACAGGTTTTCCTCCTGGGGATTTTGGGGGCAGATCTGCACTGGTATCACTAGCTAGAGGACATCATCCCATCTTAGCCTGAGGGATGCTGAGGTAAGCAGCTGGTGTGATCCCAGAGAAGCATTTGCTTCTAGCAAGTGCAGGGCTGCTGAAGAGACCAGGGTGGCTGCAATCCAAATTCTCTATTACAGAGGTATCCCAGGCCTAGTTTTAACAGGAGGTAGCTGCATAAAAGCAGGGAAGTTGTATATGTAGCCCTGGGTGATGGTTAAAACCACACTCAACGATCAGAACAGGCTGGCTTCCTGGCACACATCACAACCTAGGTGCTCCTCATCTGCACAGAGCTCATTCTCTCAGCTGAGAACAAGGATTTAAGCAGGGTTCCATTACACCACTTTGCCCTGTTGTTGGCTGTGCTGCTACATGAAACGATTCCTGTGTGCTGGCCAGGAGGACACACCTTGCTGGAGTCACAGCACCCTTTCCTGTATGGAAGGATGCTTGGAGTTACCCTTGCTCGAGATCTGGAGCAGATCTACACCTCCCCGTAGTGCCCGGCTCTGTGCTCTCAGCAACACCCCACTGGAGGGTAGTTATTCCCTTGAGTACAACCATAGCCTAGTACAGTGGAGTGATCGGGGGGGCTAGCACCCCAAGCCTGCTCCTGGCCCCCACGCAGCCCAGGGTATTGCTGTCCCCGTGACAGGGCCACCTCTGCTCACGCGCTCCACTCCCCTTCCCCAGCACGGCTGTTTCCTGCACAGCCCTGCTCTTCTTTTTCTGGTGTCCCTTGAATAATAGGGCACTTGGCAGCTCTGGTGGGACCCAGATGTCCCCAGGCTGCTGAGCTCACCCTGTGCTCAAGGATCTCCAGCTACTGTGCACCCAGCACAGCCTGCTGCTGCCTTCTGCTCTGGCCACGCGAAGCTCTCAACACGCAAGGTGCCCTTCCCCTGGGAGAACTCGGGGTCTGTCCATGAGAGGCAAGGCTATGTTTGCCCCGCTATGACACCATCCTCTTTATCACTGGTTGCTGGGGTTCTCCATGAGGCCAGAGTAAAATGCCCACCATCTCCCACTGCAGAAGAGGAGGGATCCTGATTCTTGGGTCAAAAGCCAGGTGGATTTTAAGGCACCACTATGCTCTTCCAGGATGTGGCTCATTTCTTGCCTGGTTGTTTCCCCCTGTATCGGGGCCCAGACACCCTCTGCCCATGGATGTTTGCTCGCCCTGCCAGGAGCTGGTCACACCAGGCTTTTTCTGCAGCAGCGGCTGGCAGAGGAAAAGGGAGAGGGAATTTCTACCCACCTCCTGGGCGAGGAGAAATTGTTTATCTTCCCTGAAAGGGGAACTGCCTGCGCAGCTTCACAGCGAAGCTCCGTCTGGCTTGGCACAGCAGCTGGAGCACGGCGAGAGCCTGGCTGTAACGAGGCAGCCCCAAGCTCGGGATGTACATCCTGATCCAGCCAGGAGGAATGTGAGACTGCCTTTGGCTGCAAAACGAACTGGAAGCGTTGACAGCCCTCCGCCTCCATCCGGCACAGCCCTGGGGCCGGGAGGGGATTGGGAGGGAATGCACATCCAGAGAGATGCGACGGTGTCATGGGAAGAGTCAGCTTAGTCTCTCGGGATATTTGACTTAAATCCAGACAGCCAAAACTCTAGAGCTGGGCTTCTTCCTCCACTAAAAATAAATGAGAAAGGCCCAGAAGTCAGCAGATTTAAAGCTGAATCACAACATGCCACAGTGGTACCAGACTCCCACCGCAGCGAGCTGACGCCGGGGTGCACAGCAGACTTCAGAGGACTTGAGGACATTCCCTCCTGCAAGTCACCCCCTTGCTTGGGGGGTCCTTGTGAAGGTCAGAACCGGGGCACCGCGGATGTCCGGGGTGCTTCCTGCCGGTACATGTCCTGACGGTGCAGAAGTTCCTGGGCCAAGAGGACAGTGCGGGTTGTTGATGGAGATCAGCTGCTCTCTGCAGGCACTGCAGACATTTCCTCCCTGCTCTGCCCATTGTTCCTAAGAAAAAGAGCTCTCCCTGGATTATTTGCAGAGCCAGTGAGATCGTTCACCTTGGCAGAAGAGCCCGAAAGCGCAGGGATTGTTTTTTCAGCAGATCGCAGGGAGCTGACAGCCTGCGTTATGTCAAAAGCAGCAGCCCGAGAGGAGGTCCCACTGCTCTTATGTAGTTGCTTTTCTGCCACAGCAGCATGTGGCAGAGCCTGTAACTCCCTCCATGAAGCTATCATTTGGCATTTGATCCCCACACCCTGCTCGCCCCGGGCACCTCTTCTCTGCTCAGCATCTCCCAGCCACCCGCCTGCCCCTCGCTGGTACCAGGATGATCAAGCTCTTGCAAGTCTGAAAATAGACCCACTCCAGTCTCCTAAGCTTCTGGGAAAGTATTTTCCCTTCAAAATGACTTTATATGGAGAAGGGGAAACCTTCCATCAGCAGCATCTCCTCATTGAGCTGGCATGGGCTCAGCTGCCTCCTCCCGGGTCAGTGCTCAGCGAGAGGCGGCAGCGGATGGGAAGCTCAAGCAGCTTCTGGGCTTCCCCACTCCCAAAGCTCAGCCTGCTGCTTTCTGGCAGATCGACAGGCCTCCTCCTGTACCCCTTTCTGAAGGCGTTTCTCTGCCTCCTTTAACCTGGCCTTGAAGAGACTCAGGAGTTACAGAAAGAGGCTCCGAGACATCCAGAGCAAAGGAGATGCGGATGCTGAGCCTGTCCAGACCCCCCGCCCCCCAAGACTCCAGCAGCCCAGTGACCCTGGAAGGGCTGCAAGCGCATTACAGCACAAGGACGACCACGAGCTGAAGCCTGGAAAGAATGTGAAAAGCTTGCAGTGGGAGACATGGAGACAAGGCATGGCAGTGTTTAGGCACGGAAAAGCAAGCAGGGCTTTCAAAAGTCTGACCTGATTAGACTCGCTACGTGGTAATCTCCTATTTAGTATGAGCCTCAATCAACCTCAGCCCGACAACAGATTAAACACATTTTTTGAAACACAGCATGCCTTTCCAGCAACAGAAAAAACAAACACGGGGAGGAATTTGCTGATCTGTAATCATTCCTGCCTAGTGATTTTGGATACGCTATGCTGATCGAGAATGAAGACACAGGTGGAATGCGGGATGCTCTTGGGCGGTGGAGGTGTCTGCACAGTCCCCAGCGTACTGGTGCTTTCCGAGACTCTGAGCTGCCCAGTAATACATTAAACAGCTTCCTGTGGGAGGTTTGAGGACAGTAACCATAGAAACTCCAGCTCCAATGAACCAAAACCTTTTCAAAGAACTAAATACCTTTTAAGGAGGAATTTATGGCCTATCCTACAGCAGTGGAAAAACCCAAAGTTACGAATGTTAAAAATACCAGCATAAAGCTCCAGCCCTAGAAACTCTGTCCCAAAATCCCACTGCACCGTGGGCTGGGAAAGCAAGCACCACACTGGAAAATACCACATGTCCGCACCACGCTCCCACCTGAAAGGACCCTGAGGTACAAAACAAAAAGTGCAACCCCACCGCGTGCCCACAAGACCCCCACTCCCAGCTAATACAGAAACCCAACCCAGCTTTCCAGGAGAACTGGGGAATTCAGTTCATTACTAGCCACAGATGACTTAGCAAAAACTTGTCTAAAGCTCTCTTTCACCAGCAAAGAAGAAAGACCTCATAAAATCGGATATTCCTTTAAATCCCTTCTAATCCAGGAAACGAAGAATGGCAGGAAAGAACTAAAGCAGCCTAAGGCACTTGCTAATTAAAAAGTACAAATCCAGAAGAATTTTTTTTTGCAAAATGTGATCTGATATGAGCTACGGTCTCTGGTGTCTCAAAGAGTCAGGAGCCTTTGACTTAAAGGCAGCTACATCAGGAGAAGATGAGCCAATGTCAGTGATAACAGCAGTCTGCCATCACCCAGAAGGTTCTCCCCCAAACCCCTGTTTCTGCTCTGCTCTGGCAGGGGATTAAAGGAAAAAAACCATACCACCCTCAAAACCAAAGTATTTCTGGCAAAGCCTCAACAGCTGAATTTGGATGGAATGAGCTAATAGATGTGATTCATGCTTCTTGTTTTAAAATTGACTTCTTTGTTTTCAGGTTTATGGGACACGGAGGCACCAGCAAAGCAAAACCACTGCTGCGGGAAAGCGGCAGGAATTTAGGGGGGGTGTTTTTGGGCAGCCAAGAAACCTTGCACCCACAGTGTCCTGAGCCCCAGACCTGGCAGGTGGCACTTTAGCAAAAAAAAAAAACCCTTTCTAGAAGGGATGCTGCCTGGGCTGCTGGGATGCCAAAATGATACCCCTCTGGGGAAACGGCTCAGCTCTGGGGACTGGGATCTCTTTGCCGGTGAAAAAGAAATTTAGGCAAGTTTAGTGCTGGTCACAGCCAGCTTTAAAAGAATCTCTCTCCTGGTCCTGCTGTTCAGAAGCTCTGCAGGCTGTGGGATGGATCCTGCAAGGTGCTGAGCCCTCAGCACTGCAGGGAAAACCCCTGCACGTTCCAAATTGCTGGAAAAAGACTGTCATGGAGCCACAGAGACTTAAGCTGCGTTCAGATCAACAGAAATAAAGCAGGTTGCTGTCCTCTGATGTCCACCGAGAGCCACTTTGTGCTACGCTGCACTGGGGCAAGAACAGGCACTTGGCTTCCACCAAGAGAGAAGTGAGCATAGAAGAAAGGCAAAGCCTTGGCTGACAATGGCAAAACAACCTGGAGACCCCAACCCTGCTGGAACAAGTATCAGGGACTTCAAACCATAGGGCATTTGGGCTGTAATGAGGCAACCTCAGCAGTATTTCCAGCAGTCACAACATGTCCTTCTAAGCAGGTATTTGCTGGCAGCTGAAGATAAGAGAGACTCAGGGGTATCTGTCCCTTCTTGTGCTGGTTAGGCAACAAGTCTGTGCCTGGTATTTTTCAGCACAGAGATCGTCATGACAAAAATCTTTCTAGCTTTTTGATGGGGGTTGGTACTTTGAGGTTGTTTTTTTTCTGCCTGGCTTGAGCTGAGCCACGCAGCCCCAACTCTTTATGCCAGCTGGCTTTGCACGGCAGCGGGTACCACACTCCTCCTGCCCCAGGTCCCAGATGATGGTACACAGCGTGCACTGCAAAATATCATTTCAGCCTACATTAATGAAGCCACCAACTCCATAAGGGACTCTTCTGAACATCCATGTGCAGCCAGGTGATGGAGTAATGGATTTAAACTAAAAGAGGAGAGGTTTAGACTAGACATAAGGAAGGAATATTTTATGCTTAGGGTGGTGAGACACTGGCACAGGTTGCCCAGGGAGGTGGGAGATGCCCCGTCCCTGGAAACATTCAAGGTCAGGTTGGACGGGGCTCTGGGCAACCTGATCTAGTGGAAGGTGTCCCTGCTCCCTGCAGGGGGGTTGGACTGGATGACCTCCATGGTCCTTCCCAATTCAAACTATTCTAGGATTCTGTGTGCACAGGCCCAGAGCAAAGGGACAATCCATCTACAGGCAGTGCTGGAGAACCTCACAGCATCCATCTCCTGTGTGGCCTTGGCACTGGGATTAGCTACAAAGAGGCTGCCACGGCGTGAGGGCAGCGACGGGATGCAGGCAGCTTTGCCGTGCCCTGCTCGCACAGCATCGACAGCAGCCAGGCAGCCTCGAGAAGTTGGGAATCAAGTAGGGTGCCTTCTTCCAGCCCTTCCCAAAGGTGCTGCCCACTCCAGGAAGGACTGGCTGGATCCCCGCAGCTGCCAAGTGCAGGTATAGCAAGGGTTATTTCCATCCTTTCAAACTCAACTCTATTGTGTCTTCCTTTGCCCTCCAGCAGGAAGTTTTGGCTGCAACGGAAATACCTTTTTCTGCATGGCTTCACTATTTTTGGACAAAGAACACAGGCATCAGATCTGAGAGGTTCTGGGAAATGAGCAGCAGAAAAAGAATCTCAAGGACAAGGTCAAGGTGAATTACGTAGGGCCAAGAGCTGGCTCATTCCTTTTGCTATTTAACAACAAAGAAACATCCAAGTTGTTCCCAGTCGGTGGGCAGTATCTCTCAGTAAGCAAAAACTGTCAAATATCATTTTAATGAACTTTTATCCCCTTGGATATACATCTGTGGTGGAAAAAGGTGTGTGTCTCAAGGAGTATTTTGCATGTTAAGCTTTACGTAGCTGAGTGCTTTGCTTCTGTCCATGTCCTGTCTCCCGCCCTGCCAGCCCGGCATGCCGCAGTGCTAGGGTGGGTGAGGAGGAGCCGTTCCCAGACGCGTTCCCTTCTTCCCCTGGATGCCCCTTCTCCAGCTGCTGTCCTTACTGCTGACGACAGCAAAGGCCAAAGGCAGCTCTGCATTTCCTCCTCCCAAACACCAGCTTTCAAACAGGATGTGCACAACAAGCCCTCCCCAGCTCCACTTGGAAAAAAAAAAAAAGGAAAAAAAAGAAAAAAAAAAAAGAGCAATGAAACCCAGTTAGGACCCACTGCTGGAAACACGTTTTTGTGGATCTCTTCTAAGACTAGAAAGGCTGCTCACTCTTGGACCCAAAGGACATGATCCTGATAGTCCAGTGAGTGCATGCAGACACCTCAGAGCCCATCTGCCATGAGCAGGAAGCCCAAGTCCTCTGTCACAACATCACAGAATGGTTTGGCTTGGAAGGGACCTTAAAGATCATCTAGTTCCAACACCCCTGCCAGAACTTCCACTCTTTGACTCCCACAGCATTCAGGTTCTTTTAGAAATGCAGAAAATCAGTGTGGAGATTACAACTCCCCTCCCCACCCAACAGTGCTAACTGCCAGGAGGCCCTGAGGGCTCCAGAAATACTTCCAGATGTCTGCAGTGTGTGGGCTGAGCCCCTGCCCAGCTGCAAGCCACGGAGCAACGTGTATCACCAGAAGAAGGTCCACAGCACAAAGAAGGTTCACGCAGCCGAGGGAGGTCTCAGAAGAGTCAGCTGCGACACCACTGCTGAGCAGCTCACGTCCCTCCTTGCTCCTGTCCCCAAGATGCTGGGTCAGAGCTCAGCCTGCAAAGGTGTCTTGCTGCATATCTGCACATCCCAAAGGGACCTTCTCCAAGGAAGGGACGCAGTTTGCGCATGGAGTGGCTGTCCTGCACTGTGACCCTCTTCAGAGAAGCTGCTGCTGTGATGACCAGAGGATGGATAAAGTCTCGCGACAGCTGTTGGAGGCTAGCAGGTTGGTGGCCTCCCATCATTCTGCCTAGCAGCTGGTGTTTGCATTGACCTCATCAAACTCTGTCTCCATTGTCCAGGTCAAAGTCCCACCACTGCAAGCCAGCACCCAGTCTGGGGTGGACACTGGGAAGCGCAGCCAAGGTTGGGGCAGTAGCATACAATATGCATATCAATACCTGTTTTGGCATGAACTCCCAGGTGACTTTGGGCAAACAAATGAGAATGGACCCCTCTTCTCACGTACACAACTGAAGGATGACCTCAGGCTTCTTTCAAACACAGCTGCTCACTTGGTCTGGGCCAAGAAGCAGCACAGAACATTTTTAGGTCTGCTGTGATGACCTCCTGGGTCTGCTGGGCAGGAAAGAGTCGTTCCAAATGCCAGACAGAGAACCTGACGGAGGCCATTCTTGCCTCATCCCACATTAGCCTAAGGGCTGAAGCTCCTTCCCTCCAGGATTTAACGCTGTACCACAATGCTTCTGGCTAATATATAAACCTGATGTTTTGGACAAGGTTTGTGAAAACCCACGCAGGGCATTTAATGGGCAACATCAAAGTGCATGACCCAGCCTTTCATGCTTTCCTTGTGAGTTTCAGAAATATTTTTGTGCAAGACATACTTGGCCTCGGTTATGGGAAGAAAGAGAAGGAGGAGGTGGAGGTTGTGACCTCACGCATAGTGTGTTTATCAAAACACTCCTCCACCAAAACGGCATTGGCTCTGCAATATCGTCCTTGAGATGTTCAGTAAATGGCTTGCATGCTATGTCCCACCCCTCCCTCCCGCTTTCAGAAGCTAGGATTTCTTGAAGAGGCTCCACAGCAGAACAATTTCTTCCTTGACCCTAAGCATAAAGCTTGGGAAGAATTGAGCTCCTAGTTGGAAATGCTGCAAGAGCAAACCGCTATGTGCAGCTCAGAGGAAAGTCACCACTTGTTTTAATTTTGAATCAGAGCAAGCCAGTGAACATTGGCTCTGAATTTCTGTGGCTTTCACATCAATTTAACTATTTCCTTTTCTCATTGTATGTAATCTTCCT
>NW_010131883.1:0-357 GCF_000699245.1 Pterocles gutturalis | reverse complement strand
CGGAAAGGGACCCCCCCCACTAGCCCAGGTTGCTCAAAGCCTCACCCAGCCTGTCCCTGAACACCTCCAGGGATGGGGCACCCACAACAAGCAGGGCAGCGTGGTAGTTCCAGCACAGCTGGAAGCCAAGAGAGTGTGGAATAGAAAGTGGCAAAGTTCCTCTGCCTTTCTGGAGCTGGCCTAAAGCCTTACTCCGAGTTTAGGCAGCACCACCCCGTCTGGGACTCTCAACTCCATTTTTGAAACCATCTGGGCTTTCCAAATAACCATCCCGATGGGATAAAACAATACGAGGAGCACTCGGGACGAGCTTTTTCAGCGTGCAGCCGGACAGCCCAACCTGCCCTCCCGCCCCCC
>NW_010131882.1:6767-28380 GCF_000699245.1 Pterocles gutturalis | reverse complement strand
ACTAGAATCCTGGCCACCAGTGAAGACTGGAAACTGAAGCAGAGCTGGTTAAGGAAATCAAGTCAACTGTTCAGCCACACTGGAACATGAAAACAAAGAAGATGCTTCTTTGAGTTTCCTCCCTGCCCCCAACAGCCCATCCTTAATTTTAGTGACTTTGTAGGAAGAAATCTCAACAGTTTCTACCTCTTCGGGAACGTCCATTAATACAGAATTTAAGTTCCTCAGGGGAAACATACTTTCTCTTAATGGTTAAGAACAGGTCAGGGAAAGGATTTATAGTGTTGCCTAAGGTACATATGTGTTCAGCGAAATTCAGAAAGAAATCTCAGCAGGTGCCGTGCCTAACTTCTTTTGACCGTATTATCTTCCTAGGTGCCTTGCTTATCAAACAATACATACCTAAATACGCATGTGAATTCAGCATGTGATTGCAGTAATATTCTGATGGTCATCAGCTAACAAAAAAATCATATAAATCAGGTTTTCAATGCAGGATAATAATTTCTAAGGCACAAATAGCATTGTCTAAAAAAAGTTTTCTCTGCTCAGATTCCTAGTGTGACAGTTTACAGCTGCCTGTACATATTAGAGATAACAGGAGGGAAAAATAGATGCATGGAAATCGGACACCTTATAGAGCTATCTTATTTCACAAGGCTACCTCACTAGATGATCCTTTCTTGGCTCACATCTCATGTGACACCCATGCATGTGAACATCCAGCCATAATGGACTTGATTTTGAATTCCTCACATCCTCAGCTGGCATTGAGCTGAAGAATACAGGTGATTCCAAATAGGGTTTTTATTGCTTCTCTTCTCTGGAGAGCTTGATTTTCAAAAACTTATGGAGGGTTTATCTTCAAGCATGAGAAGCAGAGGTAGTGTGCCCACTTATTAAAGAAGTATTTAACACATCAATACAAAGTGTTATGATAATAATTAAGGACTATCCTGTACATCTTTGCTATAATAGATTCTAGGAATGAACAAAGTGACATTTGAAGAGCCTAGTAGGTCATCTAACCCATCTGTGGAATATGCAGAATTAATAACAATGGGCCCTTGGATATTATCCTGAGAATAAGCTCAGGAACAATAAATAATTTATAGTCCATTTGTAGTTGCAAGCTTTTCATTCTTACAGATACATTTGGAACAGAAGCAAAACTTAATAGTGCAAGAAGCACAATAAGAACAGCGGCAAAAAGCTCCTCTTCAGTGTTATCTTTGGACACAATTGTCTGTGCCGAGCTCTGCATAACTCAGCCGATTCCCACTCTCGCACATTAAGGCATGAAGCTTAACTTCTCAATAAACCATTACAAGCTCTCACTGAAGTTGGTGTAAATCCAGAGTAGCTCCAATGATGTCAGTGAATAAAGTTACTCTTAATTTACTGCTGTGTAACTGGGAGTGGATCCTGATCTCATCCACTTAATTCTTTCTGTAAATTACTAGGCCAAATCCTGATGTCCTCACATAGGCAAAAAACTCCTGTTTGTCATCAGCAGAAATTCTGACTGAGCAAACAGTCCTAGGTCGTCCTTTAATCTCTTCTTATTTTCGTAGCTTAGCCATGCACTCCTAACATCTCCCTGTATCAGCTCATCACTCTTTTTGGAGACTGTGACAATAATGACTGAAGATGTAGACACTGGGGATTATTAAAGTAATTTTCTAGATGTGTTTCCACCAAAAGAGCAGAGGTGCTTGTTAGGCCAGTGCTTGCTATGTCACCATCCCACACCTCCTCTAAAGAGCTGGGAAATTTTCTGTTTGATTATCAGATCTGTCCCTGCCTTAGGAAAATTTGCCCTTCATTTCTGCTTCTCCATTATTCTTCATCTCTCAGAATGTTATCCAGGTGTGCCATATTACTGCTGCTGCGGCAGAGCAACACAAAGATTGACAACCTAAAATTCAGTTTTTCCAACAGAGCTTATCTGCAACAAGCTGACAGACAGCTGAACTCCAGCGTGCAGCCTGACCCCGTGGCACCAGTGAGCAACATGTCACCTAACTGCATCCCTCAAAAGTCTTTTCATCTTGGAAACAAGCTCTAAATTGCAGTGCATCTGAAATGAAACAGTAAACTCTTTGGGCTTGTACTCTGAAGGGCTATTACAACTGTAGGTGCTGCAAAATAGATGTTTTATACAGTAAAATAATTATTTTCATGAGAGTTTTATGTTAATTTCTTCCACTTCATTACTATCTACAGGGGGATCTCTTTTCATTAATTTTATAACAATAGCCTTATTGCTCCATGTTTTTATTAGATCTAAAATAGGTATAAAATGAAAGATGTTTACAGTTTCACCATACAGAAAATGGAAATAAAGGCTTGAAATTAATACAAAGAAATTATATGAAATCTAGCTAATTACTATCTGTAAAACATGTAGGTTTGCAACGAAAAAATAGAGCAGGAAATAGTGAATCATAAAAGGGGAGAATAGCTAGATATAATACCCCACATGGAGCATTCTATCTATCTGAAAAACAAGCAAAGGACACTAATAATTTGCCACAATAACGTGTCTTTCTAACGCACTGAAACCAAAATTTTACTTAAAAAAACCAAAAAAAATCTTCCTAAAGATGGACCTGCAACTCTGTTCAGATTTATCACAGTGTGCTTAAATTAACTGGCTGGCCATAACCCAAACCACTGTGACTGGGGATTTAGGGAAACATGGCACAGTCACTCTTTTTCCTTGCCTAAATTGTGATAATTTGGTGTTGAAAAAATGCCTCTCTCTGTGTCTTGAAGTCCATTGCTATAATGACTGATGATTACAAAATTGTTGATTGCAACATCTTGAATGTTTTGTTATATTTAGTTTTAAATGTCTCTGAACTAAAGGGCAAAAGAAAGTTTTCTGTCATCTCATGCACTCAAGCCTTAGATCTGTGGTAAAATGGTCCCAAACTCCTACAGAAACGAACACGCACAATGCTGAAGAAGACAGGGCAGAGCAGAGAGGCAGTCTCACATGTCGGGGTGCATCCAGGCTGCCAAAAGCATGAAGCTTTTGTCAACAGGACTGTCACCAAAATGTTTGGAGTGATGCCTTTTTTGTATAGACAGCTGTGATTGTATTAGGATCGAGTGGTGCTCATAATATTGTACACAGGGGTAGGTTACGGCATGACTGCAGCCACTCCCACTCATTTTCAGCTGTACCTGGGGGTGCAGCACTGTAATGCTGGCTGAATTTTGCCTGTCCCTCTTGAGCAGGAAAGTGCCAGCAGCCAACACCTGCAGCCAGAACTGTCTGCAAAGATCCCAAAGCACCACAGTGCACATACATAACAAGTACTTATGTACCCTCTAGGCTCCCACTGATGTTTGAGCATTGCTTAATCAAAAAGAAGCTGTTCCTTAGTTTAAAGAAGATTTTGCCATTTTTTCTTCACTCTTGAAGCTTCAGCTGGAGATAAACTTGTTCAACCATCTTCATCAATTATTCAGTGACAAAGAGGGCAAATAAGTCTAGAAGGGAATTGCTGAATTCTTTCTTTCTCTTCCTACTGAGGAAAACCCTTTTCCAACCTAATATATAAAGGACTGCTGTGATAGTCTAGACTGTTTTGCAATGCCAAGCCTAAACTGGTGTCAACAACAGATGACAACAGCCGTCCCAAAAACCTCATGTATTTCCTTTACAAAATCTTTGCTTCTGGAAAAAGACTTAAGATTTGCAATTTGGGTATGATGTTACTTAATCTGACTGAGTGACTTAGCTGAGGTCAGAGGTGCTGCAGTTACAATTGAAGCTTTGAAACGATTGGCTTTTGCAAAGCAGCGATAAAGAAGCTGATGCTTGTCTAAAAGTTGTGGGTATTTTTTATTATTTTTCTCATGAATGTAATAAATTTTTATTAACACTGGATTACAGAAAATATATAGCTGGCTTTTTAATACCAACACTAGAAGAATATACTTTCAGGATGACAGTCTATTTTTATTTCCTGACACGCATTTTATTTAGGGAATGGTATATATCTAGCCCACTCAGCACCTGCTGTCTTCAGACACACCAGTCATTTATGTCAATTATTTAGGGTTCCCCTTTAGGCTCTGAAGAGCAGTTCTTTCACTTAAGAATCCCTTTCTGCCCTTATTCAGTTTTTATCAGATTCTCATCCCAAACTCCTACCGCAGGCATTTATGTTGGAGAGGTCAAGAAATAAGGAACAGACTGCTTTCTGTGCTGGTGAGAAACCTCAATGAGCTTTACCTCTGGAATTCAGGCTCTGGAAATGTGTCATTCCTTTCATTTCATCACATTTCTGTTTGTTTAATGAACTGTTTAAAACTCAGTTGCACCAGCACACCAACTGGCTTTGCCAAAATCTAATTGTGAAGTTCTACACAGACCTGCAACAAAGACTTCTGAAGTAATCTGAAACGATTTTTCACTAATTTTTCAAAACAAAACAAGGATTTTTCTTTATGGAATTTTAGGTGGAAATTCTTACGATTATAAACTGAAAATTACTTTACATGAAATATTTCAACTTAACAAACCAACACACATTCATAGCAACTACTCTTTCTAAAATATATCCTCAAAGATATACAGTATTTCTCTGAAAATGTCCTTATCACTATTATTCTAATTGTAGAAAAAAAAATGTCTGTAATCTGCATCAGAGAAGCGCTAAGGGCAGATCTGCATTAACTCCCTCTGACTTGTGCACAGCAGGCATGTGCAGCCGCTGGTCCTCAACGAGCTCTGGGTTCTTCTAGCATATTTTTGGATGAGCAGGATGCATAACTTTAAAAAGAAAACATTTGCCAGACCACACATTATTTCATTTTTTGCAGCCCTCGTGTTTAATAAACTACTACTTCTTCCACAACACTGTAATATTTTCCACAACACTTCCCTTTTCCAAAGCATTGTCCAAACCTCCTTTGGGCTCTGCAGCAGCTAGTACTGAAATTCTCACATGATTTATTTTCCCAGGCACCTTTAGTTCTCTCAAGGATATTAGAAGAGTGAGAGTTTTAAATATACCCATATATAAAAAAAGAAAATATTTTTTTTACAATTACAGAAAAATCCTACTATTTGTATTTCTTTCTCACATATAATTCATTGTCTTTATTTTAATATGGAGTTAACTTAATATGTTATGTGTTTCCTCATGCAAGAATGTGTCCTTTTTTGCTTTTGATTTCCTACTTAATCCATTCTACAACCAGTGTTTTTTTAAACAATGATGGTGCAAAAACCCTGAATTTTATTGTGCTGCTTGGAAGATCTACCCATCAAAGAATGACGACATTGCATTCTTGTTGTTCTACTCTGTGAGTATAACAATACACAAAGCAAAAATGGAAATAGAGTTGCTGAAAGTACTATGCTGTGCCATCTATTTGGACTGTAAAATTTCATTTTAAATATTTTCATAACTGTATTTATAGGCAGGAAAAGTTAGTTCTTGTTTTTGACAAAATGTTAAAAATAACTTTAATAGCAAAAACTTAAAGAACAGTGCCAAGTATGGCACTTCAAAGGAAACTTCTTTATAACTTCAGTGTCCAGAATTAGACAGATTAATATTTTTTTAAAAAATCTCCATTTCCCGAGTTTGTAAAAACCTGTTTCCACCATTCATTTTACGTATGTCTGAAATTTTCCAAGACCCTATGAGGAAACTCCACACAAGTGTGGAGGAAACTGCCAACCTTTTGTCACCAAAGTCTGAATTACCTTACTTGGGAATATTGTGTAAAGTACTAATTATATAAGACCAACTTCTACTCACGGAGGTTATAAGCAAAAAAAACCATTTCAGTGTCTGTACTCAGATTTTGTGACTGGTCTGAGAATGTATATATTTTAAGTAATACAGAGCAAGCAAACTTATAGATGCATAAAAAATGTTGGTTGGAAGGGACCTCTGGAGGTCATCAAGTCCTCCCTCCCATTCAGAGCCAGCAAGTCACTTCTCTCTTGATGCCTATGTTTGATTAAGGTAATACAGAACTTCTCAAAAAAGATGTGAACTGGAACTTCTGAACTTTTGGTTGGATTGCTTCTCCACATCACAGGATGAGATCACCCCCTTTGTGTGAGTTCAGACAGGCATCACAAACCAGGACACGAGATGAGGTTCCACCAAGCAATGATTGCAGTGCTCAGACACTTCCACAGTCCATACGTTTGTCAGTATTATTTCAAATAATTTTTTGGACATTTTTAAGGTGAAAAAATCATCCCATAGAAAGATCAGACTCTCCCCATAGATTCTTACCATAAGCTCATAATCCTGAGCTAAGCTAGGATATATTGTAGAGAATACTATACATCCTGATTAGAAATGTCAAGTTCTGAAGACCCAGCTACATATTATTAAGTAGTTTCAGTGGTTAATCAACCTCACTACACAAACTGTGACTCTTATTTTTATTCTAAATTCTTCTGGCTCTATCTCTCCAATGCCACATTTTGCTAAAAATGTGTTTGCTGGAGCAATTTATAGAAATTCATATTTCAGCCCTGATAGTACCAGATAGCAAGATAGCTTTTTACATGGCTTATCTTATGGTTACAGTCCGATTTAAAGCAGAGTTTTTTATGATTGTGGCTTGTTAGATAACTATCCCTCTATCAGAAGTGTTAACACACAAGTCCCCCACCATCACGGACGTGCACATGTGTATGCACATGCATACACTCACACGCACACAGAGGTATTTAATTTCTCTTTCACCCTCCTTACCAAGCTGAATCAATCTAACGATTTATAACTTTAAAGGACAGGCTTTTATGTATTTTTCTACATCAAATTCCATATTTTATTGTTCACAAGAATATGGACTATCAAACCACAATAACGGCACACACAACAATCACACAAGGAGTACTTTTACTTGAAAAATTATCTTTTATCTTTTTGGTCCCCGTGCACAATTATAGAACAGATGTCATGGTGCTGACTCAAGTAATTTTCATGTTAGAAGTCACATTAATATCCAAAGAACTTAAATTTGAATTTATCTAGAGGAATAGTCAACTTATCCAACTCTTACTGAAGGTGCTTGATGGAGGTGTTAATTTCAAAACCAGGAATTTTATGTCTATGTGGGTCTTACGTCTCCCATCAGGAGCAGATGTAGTAGGGATGCCAGGGAGCTGGGTGACCAATGGAGAGGTAACCCACCTGCTGGCATCACCAGTACAGACTATTCTCTATGGCATTATTGCCTAAGCTACTTCTTTCAGCAGCTTAGCAACCAGTAGTGAATGAAAATATCACACAGGCTTCATACCTTTTACATAGATGCATGGAGATGCTAAAGAATAAGTTGAATACTGTGTCGTACATGTTAACAACGTATTAACTAGTATCTACCCTATCAGCTCAACCTTTTTCTTATTGATTGCTCTGCCTAAAAGGGTAAATGGCTTACTGGCTGGGTCGTAGCTTGTAAAGAAATTCTCATACGCCTCCACAAGTTATATTACAAAGGTTAATCCATCCTTAATATATTGCTAGGGGGGTGGGGTTAGGAATTTTAACGCATCTAAACCCAAGATCTATTTCAACAGCATGAAACAAAGACTCCTGACAATGTGGAGAGTTTTGTCTTCAGTAGTACATACGGTGTTTATGAAACTCTATTTCCTTAAAATGTAAAAGACAAACAGATTTTATAGGCTAGTAAAAAAACAGTGGACATAATAAGCCTGGCATTCTGAAGTAAACAGTTGATGGATTAATTTGAAGTGTGAAATATGCTGAACACAAAAGAAAGACAAAATACATCCAAACAGCTAAGGTGGTTAGATATTTCTGTTCATTAAATGAATATTTTCATTTGGACCAGTAGTGGATTTGTAATAATATTGTAGGCTTCATTTATGTTTACTTTTAGGTGTTTTATGATATAAAAAGTAATGGTTTGATTCTTGCAATTGTGTGATCCTTTGCATTAGCTACTTGGTATGCTCATTAACATAAAATCAAGAAGTAGATAAGAATCAATTCTGTTTAATTAATACAGAGGTAGTTCTTAGCTAGTTTTGTAGGCTTCTTTGTTTAATCAGAACATGCAGACTTTCTTCCATATTTTAAAGTCAAATTTGAAATTGTGGCTGGACATAAATTTCTCATAAATTCTTGAGGCTCAAATCCATGATGGCAGAATGGAGCATCCAGTAGAAAGACAATACCAGGAGTTAATAATCTTAATTATATCTTATTCTGAAGTTCCATTTCTCAAACTCCACTTCCTAGTGATTAGATTTTATTATGCCTTTATGGAAAGGTCAAAAAGCTCGCACCACCAAATAGCTGTTCAGTGTTTAAGTGTCTATCCATAGTGATTGTCTCTTCTAAACTTCTAAGTTTAATTCCTCACATATAATGAGACTTGCCTTGTAGTTTTCATGTAATTTTATTGTATTTTCATCTTTTTCTCAAATTTCTGATTTCTTCCTGAAATGTAACTATCCTGCTTGGACATAACATTTTACACTCAGCATTACATGTATGGGTACAGCCACTTTTCTGCTTGGTGCCCTGTTTTGTACCTCCAAGATCATGTGGGACATTTGCTTTCTTGTCCATGGAGTTCCTCTGAGCATTCACCTTGAGGCTATTACAACATATTACTAAACACCTCCCTATGTGACTGATTGCCGAGATGGTCTCCCATCCTTAAACCAGAACTTGCAATTTTGCTGCATGTGTATTATTTTCTATTTACTTTTATTAAAATGCATTGTGCTCATCATGACAACCTAACTAAGCCATTCAGCTTGCACAGCACAGGTAACTTTTTTTCCTGATTTACCACCCTGCCTACTTCTCTGTCATCTGCACACATTATTAGCACAGATGCAATGTCAGTGTCTAGAATGATCTTTCATCAGATGGAGCCACTCTCCAGTGAGCCCACTAAAAAGGCCAGGCTTTTTTAATATGTTCCTAATAATAACTCCATTTTGTATCTATAAGTGACCCAGGTCTCAATCCTTTCCATATTAATTCCATGTAGTACAAGCTTTTTAATTCAATCCTGATGTGGTTCTAAGTTAGTATTGCAATCTCAGATAAAACTCGGTCTTCTGGGAAATAAGCTTTCCTGTAAATGCTGTGTAGGTGGGAACTGATGGGGATTGATGTCACGCATTCAGCTTCCTCCTTCTCTCTCTGCTAGGGATGTCCAGGAGGAGTGTCCTGGCTCGACAATGGGTCAAGGGTTTCCCATATTCATCCCTTCATGTCCCAGTATGTGCTCTGTCTGTAGGGACCAAGCTGAGAATTAATGAGTTCAGAGGGTTGCCAATACCACCTTCCTCAATCATTCTGCTCTGGCAGTGTTCAAAATCATGTAGCTATTTCCATTCATTTACTAGGATTTACTTTTATGCTGTAAGTTAGATACCGGTTTAAGATGTGGCTAGAAGTCTCGTGCGCATGGACATTGTATTATATTATTTGAGAGGTGAAAACTGATAAGTGCTGCAGCCACAGAGCCAGACCTAAGCATGCTAGGTGTTAATTAAATAAAAATAAGCAGTCCTTGTCCAAAGGGACTAATATAGCCCCAAAGTTGTTTTGTTCCACAAACATATGATTTCCAGTACTCTCAGTTCTTCATAATATTTCTCATTAGTAATCTTGCACTTTAGCACATCAAACAAAATGCGAGACATCAACTTTATTTAAGATGAACACAGAGAGTCTGGGCTTTTCAAGTGTAAAACATGCTCTGGCCAATTCTGAAGGCCTCCAAGGTATATTGTTTCCAGTGTCAACTCAGGACTTCCTTCAGCATCTCTGAAGAAGTACTTGAACCCTGCCAGGTGGGGTTCAATAAATAGTTAGCAGGATATTAATAAAATCACCCTGAGAGTGTGAAAGTCTTGGCACAACATGAGCAAAAAAGGGCCAAATACTCACCTAAGGCTATATTACCATCAGAGAGAGTTATGCCAATTTATACCATTTCCTGAATTTATGCATTTTTCCATTGCACTTTAAATGCAGTCCATAGTTTATGTATACTTATATTCACACTTTTCAGAAGACTGCATTTAACTTCATTGAGTATCTTTTCCTGTTTCCATTACACATCTGAGTAAACTGCAGACAAAGCAGGAAATGCCTACAGCCACTGAAAGGATGTCTGCAAATCAAAATTGTCCTGGAAAATTCTGCCAATTAATAGTCTCCCAGCCTTCTTGTAATTATTGTTTTTACCTCTGACACATCCCACTTATATTCCCTGTATTTTTTTGTCATCTCATGTTTGGAGAGAGATACTATGTTCTGCACTTTGTGTTGTCTTTTTAAGTCATTCATATCCTGGTTACAAACCTGACTCCTGTCTCTTCATGCACCTTAAACCATCCTGATTTGAAAGCTGTCCATGCTCGACCTTCTGTTTATGTTTCATTTTCTCTGGCCTCTTTTCTCTTCCCTTCCTCTACTCCCAAGCAATTACTTCCAAAAGACCAGCTCCAAAAATCACGCTGGAAATCCTGAATATTTTTTTTAATAAAAAAATAAATCTTCATTGTGGTCATCCCTGGACTCCTTTTGATACACTTAATCTGTGATGATTTTAGGCCAAACCAAAGGAACTTCAGTAAATATTTTAAAAGCCTTTATAATGGTCATGTTAGAGGCTTCCAAACTTTTTCCTCCAACTTACATTTTCTAGCCTGAAGTTAAATTTCCATTCTGATTTAAATGGGCAATGTACACAAAGTGCCTGCCAAGAAAACATGAAGATGTATCCAGCCTGAACACTGCAGAGTCAGACAAAGGTATCAAAGGCAGTGTGACCGCTGGAAGCAGCAGCAGACCGCATCTCCCCCTTTGCAGCAGCTGCTCTCTCTGTCCCTGTGAGAGGTTCTGCAGGGCGCCTTGTCGTGGCACGCAGGCATGCACCCCTTGGCTGCTTTCAGGTATATTACTGTAATTTCCAGGAGTTTTCAGGCAGATTTGGGAAACAGAGAAATAGAGTTTAAATGGCCACTTGTAGTATTTTTTCTAAATCATGTTAAGTGAATTGAGTTCTACTGTCATTAAAATAGTCAGAAGGGCTGCCAACTTTATAGAAACAACCCAGCCGAAGTACCTGGGCACTGCTGCCTTCTTGGGCCAGTACAGTTATAAATACTTAATATTCATGATGTGAGAAACATCTTAATAAAAATATTTGGCTTGAAGTCTTGAATGTCAAGAGATTTTCCTGAGGTCCTTATCTCCTTAAATGCAGTCAAACCTCATAGAGTAATTGGGAAACAATGTAGTGGAACAGATAGGGTTATCTTAAAGCATTACCAGAGCAGTGAAATTAGAGATTTGTGCTAGCCTTTACTTCTGACTCAGAGCCCAAATTAGGTGACCTAAGCTACTAGAACATCTATCAAAGGTAACTGTCAAGTGGTCTTTTAAAGTACACACCTGATCTGTTAAATAAAGGAATCTTTCACATAGTAGTTTAAAAGGCTTGGCAATATAACAAAGAAAGAGATACTGACATCTTTAAAAATTGTGTTGCTCCCTTGCTCTTTTAATGTATTTTTACAGTGATCGCTCATGCAATAGAGGTGGCGTGGGTAAGGACCTCAAAGTCAGCAGAGTCTGCTCCAAGGGTTAATGAGGCTGGTGGAGAATCCAGGCTTTGGGCTGACGTTCTGGAAATGTAGCACAATTAAATGTATAAGGTAATGTAAGGGCTTCGGCAGGTAAGGAAAATATGATCCGTGATTAATCTGACCTTCATTTACCTCGTTGAATCAAGCTCCTCGTTCAGCGTGGGCTATCATCAGCCCTGCTGTCTGTGGTTCTTTGTTAAACCAGCACTGTTTGTGTTTAGTCAGCTGTGAAAAAGGATCGAGAGAATATTTTTTTCAGTGCAAGGTGTTAATGTCAGTCTCCCACACACATCCACTTAGAAACAGAACCAAATTTCCTTTTAGAGGCTCTTCAACTTAAAGGTGAACAATCTGAATCACCGTTCCACCCAGAGTAGGTGTGATTTCTTTTTACTTGACATACATGACAGCAACCAAACTCAGATATCAGTAATATCTCATTTCTCTTATTTTTTATTCAAGTTTAAAAGTTTTATGGAGGCTTTGCTTTAAGATTGAAGGAAGAAGCTGATCTATGAAAGCATTTTGTTAGTTTACCTTCAACTGATACAGCTAGCAAAAGCCAAATAGAGATGCAGTTGTTCAAGCAAAATGCATGCCTTTTACCAACACATTTTGGTTTCGAGAGCTGGTTTAACTATAGTGGAAAGAGAGCCCTCTCTGTGGCACAAGAAACACTTGCAGCAACAGGGTTTGCCATTTTAGTTTCGTTTAGTTTCATTTTTAGTTTCATTAGTTTCATGTCCCTTCAGGTATAGACTAAGTTCTAGTAGCCATTAAGGTTTAAAGATAAAATTAATAAACCCTAAATGTTGAATAAATCCTGTATGTGAATAAATCCCGGGCGTTGAAGCTTTCTTGGAGGATGTCAATGTAAGCAGTAATTACATGCTATAAAAAAAATAATTTTATTGTGTTTCCATAGACAGCTAAAAAGGGAAAAGCAGTGATATAGATAGACAAAGGCAAAAGTTTAAAAGGTCAAAGTTTCAACTACTATAAGTACCATAACTCCATGAACTGAAGGGGATTCATAGCAACCCTCACTTGTTGAAAAGCTGGCCTTATTTTAAAACTACAGAATTTACTCAATGGGTACATCATGAGAGTCAAGATGCAGTGGTGCACAGGATGAGTCAACAGACATATCTTTTTTTCCTCCCTCTCTTTCTGATCTACAACTCCCCACAAAAGACAGTTATTTGTTGTTATAACTAATATTTTTTCTTTTTTTCTCCCCCCTCCCTCCCCCCCCCCCCCAAAAAAAAAAAAAAAAAAAAAAAAAAAAAACAAAAAACAACCGACCAAACCAAAACTTTCAACGAAACATATCTTTCTTGGTTTTATCCTGAAATACTTGTGTAAAGTCACCTCTTCTTGTAAAGCTGGTCTTGCTGAGGTACAGTGTAGTAAAAATATAGTTGAAGCTACTGGGATTTCAGAGCAGGATAGTAATGCATACTGATTCCCCTGCTTTAAAACAGACATCTTTTTGGTAGTAAAGACGTACCACAGTCTGTGTCCCAGCTGCGAGCAAATGTCACAGCAAATGGGACCATTTCTTATGGCTTGTGGAAATGTATAGCACTCCCTAATGTGGGAAAAAAGTAATAAAAAGATGGATAATGCCCATCAAATTCTCTATTTGTTAAAAAAATCTAGATAAGAATGTTTTAAAAGATAAACTATTAGTTGGCATATTTCTCAATGATTTAAGAAGGTTAAATGCATGATAAAATGTGTAAGAGGAAGGGATTTTCTTCTTGTTTTTTCACCTTTAAGCTACTAGGAAGGCTAATTCTCTCATAACTTTGCTCAAAGAGTCATCGGAGACCTCACATGTTCCCTTTGAACTTTTTCTGCCCTGAAGAAAGGCAGAGAGATAAATTTTCTCCTGAGTGTTTTTCAGTGCTTGAGTTAAAAGTCAAAACCAAACAGTGGGAATAAAACTCACCTTCCCTTAGAACTTGGTATTTTTTTTTTTCATAGATTTTTCTGCTGTCATAATTTTCTCCCTCTTTGTCCAGAAGTCTGGAGATTCCAAGGAGTCGCCTCGGAAAGAGTGATAAGAGATTTCTTATAATGAGATTTCTACCATGACACAAATGTATAGATCCGGAGATATAGACGTCATCTGATCTTTATAGTTAAAGAGGAGGAAAGAGAACGAAAACCTGACCTTCCCCTCCTCCTTTCATAATCCATTATTAGTAACAGTACCTTTTTCTATAGGGTTCTCACATGTGTCCTTCATTATTCTGGAAGAATAGCATAAGATTATCTTGATTTGTCATTGACATTGTTCCCTGACCTTAAAAATAATGCTGTCTTTTAATCCACCCCACAGAAAAAAATTGCTGAATGAATCTCTAAAAGGTGGGTGAAATAGTTGCCATATAGCCGCAGGGCTGCAACAATGTAAATGCTAACAAGTTATTCTGGTTTTACATGTCTATTCACCTTTATATAGATTCTACCACCTCTGTGTCTCATACTGGATGTGTTAATGCTCAGGAAGTTCTTTTGGGCCCTATAAACAGTCCCATAATATACTTGAATGTAAACTGACATAGTTTCCCTAATTCTCTGTTGCCTATTTAATAAGCATGTTTTTGCTCTGCACATTTACCTAGTGCCCAGTTTTGCCACCCATACACAGTCTCCCATTTTATAACCTTTTTTTTTTTTTAAATTCAGCACAATAGCTTGGATTGTGACAATTGCTTATTCACTTTCAGGGAAAGTAAAAAATGCAATAACCTTCTACAAGACCAGCCCACATCTTGAATCCATATGTTTGAGTGTGTAAGAAAACGGGATCTGATGCCCCCACCACGAGCAAATTAAGGTAGGAAAGGGCAACGATAGTGAAAGGAAGGGCAAGGAGCAATCCAGTCTGTAACTGTGCCCTTAAGAGTGGCTGAATGGATGCACAACTCAAGGAAAAGATGCTATGTTTTTTTATGACCCACTGTATAACACGGTTCCCCCTTGCCCACCTCAGGAATTTCAAGTCAGAATATTCTTACTTAGGGCCGACAAATAAATTTATTTGGCCTGGATTGTAAAACCTGTTGGAGTAAGAAACCTCCCAGAAGTAAGAAACAATTTCTGTGAGCTGAATTACATTTTCATCAAAGCCTATGCAGATCCAGACTGGCTCTTATCAAAGTCCAAGCAATAATGTCTGCTGGTGCCAGCAGTCAAATGTTTCACCCAGCAGTGAGAAGCCCAGTACCAGCTGCTCACCACAGCGCAACCCCTGCATGCCCAGCACCAGGATGCCCCGAGGGCTGCCCCAGAGCTGCCCAGCACCCAGCGGGATCCTGGCATCTTGGGCACCTGCGGCAGTGCCACCGGCTCTAACAGCTACAGCGTAAGCTAAGGAAACTCTAAATGATTTCAGGAAAAATATGACATGGAACTTTATTTTTAACGGGGACATGCTGGTACAATTTAGGGAATAAATATGCAAGTGTCAAGGCACCCTAGGAAGAACTCAGGAGCAGAAAATAGTATATTTGCAGTAGCAGAGAGAGACAAGAAGGAAAGGCAAGCCAGAGAATGGATAGGAGGGGATAAGTAGGCAGCACAGCTCATACCATGCTTGGTAAATTTTCTTTAACAGATATAACCTAAAAAACAGTGAAAATTTCCAGAAGAAAACCAAATATTTTCCGCACTTGTTTCGCCAGAGGCTGATTAAGTAGTGAGCAGGCTATGAATTCAGGTGGTGTAACGGGTTGCATATAACAGCAACTGCAAAGCAAAATCTTACTGCCAGTCGTGGTAGCTGTCTCCAAACTACTGGGGATCTGAGCTGTTACAGTTTGCACACAGGTGAGCACAGGCTGGAAAAGGGACGTTTAAAAAGTTTAACCAAATAATATGTTTGTCCAGGCAGCTGCGGCCATGCTAGGCCCAAATACCTCCACGGGAACGCATCTGTTAATGATCCCGCAATAGATCTTAGCATGAAAGGGGTAGATTACAATTAGAAACATTGAACCTGCTCTTGATCGCTCTTACACAAAGCAAATTAGCAGCTACAGGGCTGTAAAGGCTGGAGAGGGAGGAGCTGGCAGTGGGAGAGAAGCGGCCGGTCCCAACCCAGGTTTCACAGGCAAAGGAATGAAAAATAACAAGGAAAAGAACAGGTTTCATGTTAACAGAGTGGCTGGAATTCAAGCTTGAGAAATTTCAGGGCTATTCCCCCACCTCTATTTATATTAAATGTATAATGCAAATACAACTGTATTTTTGTATGCCGTGCCTCTCTATTTATAATTTGACCCTTTTCAAACCTGGCTGATTAATATTAGGCCATTAAAATCATTCTCAGATTTCTAAACAAACATTCTCCTTTTTTATTGTTGTTGGAAGTGCTGAACTCCTGCCTTCCCCTATGGCATGTGTAGGATGGTTTTGCCTTTCAGCAGGCTCTTAGGGCAGAGTAAAACAAACACTTCACCATCGCATGAGTCTCAGAAATTAGGCTCCCGAGGATATCCTGTTGTAGCAGAGGTGCTGCTCTCACCACATTCCCCGTACTCCAGCAGAGTCAGCCTGTGAACTTGGAATCACAGACTCACACAAATTTGTGTGGAAAGGGGACCATCTGTCCCAGCCCCTGCCCAGCACAGCACCAAATGCAAAGTTGGGACACTGCTTTCTCCCTCCTATTCCAATCGGTATTTGCAGGTAACCACGAGGTCTCCCCTTCTCCAGGCTGAACTGATGCCATGCCCCCATCCTCTCCTTGAATGAGGTGGGCTCCACAGCCCGCTGGGCACCCCTGCAGACCCCGTCCCATCTGCCCTTGCCTTTCTGCTGCCCCTCTGGTTTCTGCTGCAGGGCCTTACTCCAGCCCTAGGACAGGGCTTTGCTTTTGCCTCCATTGATCTTCACATTGGTGCAGCCTGCCCAGGTCCCCCCAACAGCAGCCCTGCCCCCCAGCATACTGACATCACCCCCATCCTACCCACTTCATCCCCCACCAGCTCAATTCCTTTGCCTTGTCCACATACAGGTGGATAGGAAGTGCCACTAAAATCCAAATCACCTTTGCTGAGGCATAAAAGAGCTCATCTACATGAGGGAGTTGAGTCTATACTTCCATAACTTGTTCCCAAATGGTCGCTCATGCCGTCTGCATCTACAGTAACAGCCTATGGATTCACAGCACGTCCCCTGCTTTAAACTTAATGATCCACCATCAAAATATCCTGACCAAGATTGCATTGTTGTAACTATGGTCAAAAAACCTATTGCTTTATGCATTTGCCACCTTCTCTGTAAGATAATACCCTCACCTTATTTCACAGAGGATCAGGAGGATGAATGCATTATTAATATGGAAAGCATGCAGATTTTGGGGGGTTAGAAGCACCAGCACTTAAGAATTATCTTATGAATACAATATAAATTATTCAGTAACTATACATCTTTCTCACAAAATAAATCAAAGGTTTCTGAGCTTACAGATTCCTAACTAGAGAGGGGGGAAAAATAAATCCTAAAACACAAATGTAAACAAAAATGTAAGTACAAATTAAAATACTTTTAAATACCTCATTGGCAAAGTTTGCCCACATCACTTTTACTTTAAAAGTTACTTTGTCCACCATTTTAGGAAAAAAAAAGTGCTTATTTCTTACAATGTATGCTCATGCAGCTCTAGTTTTACTTTCATAAATTCATTTATTAATCTATTTTCTTTGCTTGTTCCTTTTTTTTTTTTTTTGGTGGAATGAAATCTCATACATGCGCTAATGTGCCAACTTTCATTCATCAAAAAGAAGACCTTTAAGATTAAAAGTGTATTCTTATGCCCATGGTAATTTTGCCCCTGATAATTTTACCATGAATTATAATAAAACCAGAACTCCACCCTAAAACTTTCAGAAATTAAGGGAATGTCTGTGTGGAGAATTTGGAACCCACTGGACTTTATATTGTTTTCGAGCTCATGCTCTTTCACAACTGTAGAGGCTTGTGGTTTAAAACAGAAAGGCAGCTAGTGTGAGTAAGGTAAGTAAGGAAGGTCTTTTTGAACTTGGAATCAAACTTTTTTTTTTCTTTACAAATCCTACACAAAGTATAGAAAAGAAAAAAATTCCCCAAACACTTCCTTCTATTTTATTTTGCTAGCTGCAATCTCTCCCACTCAATGGTGTACTTAGGCAAGGAAATTGTTCTGCCAAGTACAAGTAAAGTGAACTGAAAGTACTTAACTGATCTGTTGATGGGTCATGTAAATACAGTCTTTAAAGGGGTGCTAATTTTAGATATAATTATAAGCTTTTTACGACTCCATTTTTTGTTGACAGCATTTCTCAAATATCAGCAACACATTTTAGGGATAATACAACCATGCCAATTAGATGCTTGCATTCACTGAAAAAAAAAAAAAGTGCAAAATTCAATTGAGAGGGGGAAAAGGCAAATTAGGCATTATCTACAAGATGCCCTTTTCTGTCTTGGTCATTCTTTTGTACTTTGGAACCATCTCTAGGCAGTACCTCAAGCCTGCAACCTGTCCACCACTTCATAATAGATATCTGAGATCCACTTTGCATGTTCTTCTGCAGAAAGAAATTAGGCACAAGCCCCTTGGCTACTGTAAATGGAAATAACTCTATAGGCTTTAATGGAGCTCTGCTGCGTTACACTTCTTCTGGACATTCTCCCTGCATTTTGAAACAGTTCTGATGCAGAGGAAAATGGAGGGGGTGTTTTCCAGTAGCTGGAGAAGAGGGTCTGGGACACCATTTGGGTGCCTGTTCTTTTTGCTGCCTCTGAGTAGTCACTTCAGATTGATCCACATTAGAAAAAACACATTGCTTTCAGGACATTCATTAGGAATGTGATATTTTTATACATTTTTATACCATCTTAAATTCTTATTCATTACCCAAATACAAGTAATTTTGCTCTCTTTTTGGAGGGAAGGCATACTGCTGCAACAACTACCTCTGAACAGTGGAAGTTTCACTTAAAATTATACTTAACAGTAAAACTAAACCTGTAACCATTGTAGTATAGGCAAGCCCCTTGTTTAACTTTGCTTCCAGGTGCCTTTGAGGGATGAGTAGGATAATATTTCATCTGAGAGGGATGTTGCATTGGTGCATGAATTCAGGTCTGCAATTGCTGTTGACAAGTATCTGCACGGGGCCGTACGCAAACCGACAAGAGTGGGGCGTGGGTGTAGTGTGGTGGCACAACTTTCCGCTCACTCCAGCACATCTACCAAACTGGAGGGTTCTTTCTGCTGCTTGACCCTCTGTTCGATGATCCTTGTGGAATACATCTTTCTCTCAGGCAAATGTGTATGTCCATCTCTGCCCACACATGCACACCACCCTGCCGTGGTCTTCTCCAGGTTCAGAAACAAAATGGTATGACAAGCAATGCTAAATAGAGACTGGAATGTGTAGCTACATTTCAAGGGTGTGTTTGGTTAGTTTGTTGTTTTTTTAAACAGAGTAAGCTGATGACAATGTGAACTTATTTCTGTTGTTTCAGAAATAAAAAGGGGAAATTGCTTCTCCACAATTCTATCACTACAGTATCTTCTGAGAAAAAAGAAACCTAAGATAAAATTTATTTGCTACCCTCAAAAACAAGGAAAAGCATAAGAAATTATTGTTGTTCTGATCCTGGGTTTGGGTAGATCAGGGACTGAAGACAAATTAATCCCAAACTTCAAGCTCTTTTTACTACTGAGAAGTAAAGAGTACATGGTGGTAATTGGATGGATGTTAATAAGGGTCCTAATCTATCACTAAACAATAGGAATCTTGCAGCGCGACTGGAACAACAAAGCCTTTCGCTTTGAATGGTTACGATATAGTAAAGGGCTGTTGGCACATTGGTCCCGTTGATTTCACCTGGACTCTTTGTGGGGGTAAAGGCTAATGTGTTAGGTCCAAGGTATGGGTTTTTAAATGAAGTATTTTTATCTATTGTGTCTGTGTGTTTCTTGATGTGTGCAAATACATATACATAAATATTAATTTATGGTTGTGAGCCCTTGAATAATACTGAAAAATAAGTAATTTCACGGCTTTGTTTTAGTTGATAAATCTGATTATTGCTTTACTGTTTTACAGAAATTTTTAGACTTAGTCAAAGAAGATAACAACCTATAACATATACCTATAACATATACCTATAACATATACCTATCAGAAAGATCCGAGCAATCTGTGCCTTTGGGGAAGCTTCCACGGAAACTCACCCTTACAGAAGGCGAGCTGGTTAGCTTCTCCTGGCACTGGGTGAAGGAAGGAGATAAAAAGTAACTATATTCTACTTAGCGACCACACTCCAGTTGCAAATGCTTGCATGGCTCTAGCTTGCAGATAAATCTTTCTAGCTGGGCTACTCATTACTCTTACAACAGTAAATATAAGCATTGATGAGTGCAAATGTAGATTGCTACAAAAATTTTGTGGTATCTGAAAATCTTGCAGCTGCCCTTACTCCCAATTAAGTCGAACTTCATCCGGAGGGACTGGGATTTATAGAACTGAGAGTCTACAAGACTTCAAAAAAAACCCAAAACAAAACAGTCTTTTCTCTATCTGGAAAGTTACATAGCAATCACCTTGAACGATAGCAGGGTCTCACCCTAATCTTGAAGCTGATTCTGTGAACACTTAGTGCTGAAACTAGACGCCATTTTAGTTGACATCTTTTTAGCCTGATAGTATCCCTGTGTTACAAAAATCCTTTGTATATTGCATATTGGTTTAAGTATTTTTGCCTCAGGGTAATTTCAGTATCAGGCCCCTTCAAGTTCTAATAGGGAAGTGAGTGAACAAACATACAAATATGCCACAATCAGTATGCAAAGAACTGCCTCTATTCTTATCATGGAGATCTTGATCTAAATTTGTTAACACACAGAAATGGAAAACACTGCAATTAGTGTTACACTAGAACTCATATAAAAATTATGATTTTCCATCTAAACTTTCTTTCAAAAGCATTTAATTTTTGATAACGTATACAATGGTTATTTTCAATTCAAAGTTGTTTGGTTTTTTTTTTTAAAAAAAGAAGAAACATAGTAAGTTTAATCGCTATGTAACCAAGGGTACTTTCAGTTCCACTTTTGGTATATTTATGAACATTCTGGGTTTACCTTGCATATCTCAGTTATGTTTCCTCCAGTCTTTCATGGTTGACAGTTAGAGATGTCACTTACGTAGTTAGCATTAGATGGTTAGCATCCTTTAAAAAAAAAAAAAGAAAAGAAAAGAAAAAACTTAAGGCTGATGAGATAATTTTATTTTAAGGGCAAGTAAATAAATAATTTTAAAATGAGGAATTTTATGTAAATGATCCAAAATATTTCAAGTTGACTCACAGATTTGAAACCTTCATTACAAAATTTTGATTTAATTTAAATGGTATGTTTCAAGTCTTGAAAATAAAAGAACAAAAGAGCTTCAATACAGAAAATACAAAACAATGCAACCTGTTATATCCTCTCAGTATTTCCCCCCTTTATCAAGAAAAAAAAGAAAAAAGACAGCAGTCTACGCAGAGCCAATTACAGAGGAATCATAAGCAACTGCAGCTTGTGAAAATATTGCCAGTTGCAAATTTACCATGACACAATGCAGAGGAAGCTATAGTTTGAAGCCCAAGCTGTCAAGTCTGATTTTGGAAGTCTCAAAATGCGTAGTTAAACTTAGCCACATTAGGAAAATATTCAAGGGAGATGCCTAAAGGGCATATAGGAACTACCTCATTCCTATTATCTTTCCTAACTTGTGTTTCTAATACCAGCATGAAAGGAAATGCTGAAGTTAGTGAGAGAAAAGCAGCACTGAAGGATTCAACGAAAGGGAGGAACCATAGCATCTGTGTGGTGTGGGGCTGCAGCAAACATGGGCTGCCTGGCGGGGCTCCTGGAATGAGATCGACGCTGTGACTTGGAGGGAGGGAGGGGAAGAGGGAAGG
>NW_010131882.1:0-6756 GCF_000699245.1 Pterocles gutturalis | reverse complement strand
AAGGAGGGAAGGAGGGAAGGAAGGAACTTTTAAATTAGCAGCACTGATAAATGAAGTAGGAATACTTGATTTAGGAGTAAGGACAGTAAAGAATTAAGGAATCGTTTTGGTTATAATGGAGATTTGTACTGATTTATTGAACCTGTTTCTCCATCGCTGCTCAGTCTTTCAAATTACTTACTGTGTTATTTAGGAACTGCAACAGCACAAAAAAAAAGATTATTTACTAGAGGTGCATTCATTTCTATTGTGTCCACTGTTTTTCCAGTAGTTATAAGGTATTGAAAGTAAAGGACTTCATTATACTCCCATTGAAGTAGTGGCAAAACCACTGTTGATTTCAAGGGGAACAAGACAGGGACTAAAAGTAGATTTTGTACTTGAATGTTTTAATTTAAAGATCCAGTTTTTAAATACAGCTAGCCAAAGTGTGAAATCAGCAATTATATTTTGTATTTTTAAATATTATTTTTTGCTGCCTTTTGAATACCATAATACTATATTTTAAACATCTGCTAGTGCTGTATTTTAAATTTTATCACAGAAAATGAGCCGAGTTTCTTCTCCTTCTCATGCATTTTTATTCATGTCCATGTAGAGCACTGGACCCTGTGAACAGAGGCTGTAAACTGTACGAAGTCAACTACAGACACATGGAAATTAAGACTGAAAAGCAAGTCTGACTCATTACCCTTGTAATAGTTTGGTTTACTGTTAGAGCAAAGGGTTTGGATATTACACGTTTCTTTGTTTCTTCTCTTTCTTGCATAAGATCCTAGAGAAAACTTTTGTAATATGAAAAAAAAAAAAAAACCAAACCAAAAACCCAAAACCTCAGGGAAAATGTTAGCTTTATACAAATACATTTCTGTTAAAAATAGGAAGACAGTCACTTTGCACACACCAGTAGAAATAACGTCTGTGCAAATTGGGAAGGCAAAGTAAAACTTCTCTCTTGTCAGGATATAAACAACAGTTTAGAATGGAATTTAGTATTAAATAGACTGATAGGTACATAGTTAGCCAACAAGACTTTTGGCTTCTCAAAAACACCTCTTCTAAGAAGTCATGTGTTTGAAGATTTTCAGGCTATTGAGCACCACTGCAATAGTTTACTCTGAGCATGTAATGTCATAACATGGGCCATGGGACTTCTTGGTGCCTTTTAAAACTCAGTAGCACTGCTTGATTTAAGATTCCAGTTAAAGAATGTCCATACCAGTTTGTTTCACTGGTAGCAGCAGGTTGAAGCAGGTGATTTTCCCCCTCTACTCTGCTCTCGTGAGACCCCACCTGGAGTACTGTGTTCAGATGTGGGGCCCCCAACATAAAAAAGACCTGGACCTGTTGGACAGAGTCCAGAGGAGAGCCACGGAATTGGTCAGAGGGCTGGAGCACCTCCCCTATGAGGACAGGCTGAAAGAGTTGGGGTTGTTCAGCCTGGAGAAGAGAAGGCTCCGAGGAGACTTAATAGCAGCCTTCCAGTACCTGAAGGGGGCCTACAGGAGAGATGGGGAGGCACTCTTTATCAGGGAGTGTAGTGAGAGGACAAGGGGTAACGGGTATAAACTGAAAGAGGGTAGATTTAGACTAGACATTAGGAAGAAATTTTTCACTGTGAGGGTGGTGAGACACTGGAACAGGTTGCCCAGGGAAGCTGTGGCTGCCCCATCCCTGGAGGTGTTCAAGGCCAGGCTGGATGAGGCTTTGAGCCACCTGGTCTAGTGGAGGGTGTCCCTGCCCATGGCAGGGGGGTTGGAACTCGATGATCTTTAAGGTCCTTTCCAACCCAAACCATTCTATGATTCTGTGATTGGTTTCTCTATCCTTAAAAACCTGCTGCTTTGTAACTCTGAGCTGCATATCTCCCCACATTTGTGTGATAGATTGAAGAGTCCTCTGATAGTTCTTTTCCCACACGTTGCTTCTTGTAGAGGGTTGAGTTACTTCATTGACAAGTTAAAGAGATTCCTATCTTCAGAAAGAAACCATTTTCCAATCCTTTTGTTATTATCAGGACTCTTCTCTGTAGTCCCTCCAATTTATCATCATCCTTCCTGAATTGCAGATAATTGAATGGGGCTGCTTTAGTAGTAGCCACACCAGCAGTGCCAAGCAGAGAGGTAGTATAACCTCCATTCTCCTTCCTTACATGTCCATTTCTGTGTACTCATCACAGCAGCTCTTTGGCCATGGCACCCTACAAGGCATGCCCAGTCAGGTTGGTTCTCTGCCATCATAAGCATCACGTATATGAGTTTCTTTAGAAACCTTCACCCTTCTACTCATTGTTCCCAAAAACAGCAGCTCGCATCTAGAAGTGAAACAGCATACCTTGTGTGCTTCAGTAGCTATAGGGACTGTGTAAAGTAAAGCCATTTTAGAGTTATTGAACCAAAGTTTGCATTTGGCAAGGGAAGCAATCCATATGTCTTAACATTTTACAACTGTGAATCATGCTTCAAATCCTGAGTAATCCCACTGAATTAAAAAGAACCTCTTAACGTGTAAAATATTATACAATGCAATGTCAATAGAAACAGGGAATTACAGCAGACTGCATCTACACCAGTCTTAGTCTGAATCGGAAGTGCACTTCTGAAATTAGTCTCCAGACTCTCTCCCCTGGATGTGCTTTGGTACGCAGAGCAGAGCAGTTTCTGAGCATAAGAATTGGTTTCCCTTTGGGTGAAACTAACCCAGCTGGTGCACCTCAGGCACGCGTCCAAGGTGCTCCAGCCGACCACTGCCAGGCAGTCCACAGGACCAGCCTGGGGCTGGACACCCCCAGCCTGGAGAGGCATCAGGAGGCTGATGTGGGTGCGATGCAATGTTTGGTCCCTACAGCCAGCATTTCATCCTACCCTCCTGCACTGAGCTTCTTGCTAATCTAGACAGAGCCACGTCTTTTTCCATGAAACTAGTGTTTGCTTGCTCTGTGTGTGCACTCCTTGTGGGAGGGACTAGGCTCTCCTTGAGGCTTTCCTGGCAAAGTCCCTGCTGGGCTCTTTCTGTCACCAGGATTAACAAGAACTCTTTGGGACGATTAGGTCTTCTCCAGGGGTAGGCTCCCTGTTAAAGCTTGCTTTAGTCATTTTGACAAGTACACGCCAGGGCTGATCTTGATGCCAGCCTCAAGATGCAAGATTATCCTCACAGGACACAGGGAGACACCTGACAGCACTGTCGCAATGCTCAGGATTCATATATTGCCCAGAATACCTGAGTTACTGAGGGAGATGATATGTGGCTAACATCTCTCACATCCATAGCACAACCTCTGTGTAAGTCTGGCTTCTCTGCAGGAGATCTGATCCTGCTAATTCTGTAGGTGTTTCGCTCTCTGCAGCCAGCTCCTAGGTAGAACCGCTTTCTCTTCTGAAGTCTTTCATGGGAGGAAAAAAGGCTTGAATTCATGAAGCTGTCCCAGGCATTAATTCAGCACAGCTGGGGCCATGCAACACTGCATGGATGAGGGAAGACAAGGAAAGGGATGATCACCTCCCTCTTCTTTCTATCCCAGACTGGCAGGAGGCCAAACTGTCTCTAAGAGTAAATTAGAGCAACATAAAAAAAAAAATCTCTGTTCCATCTGAGGATCCTAAGGGACCCATATAGCTAGCTCAGCCCTCCATGTCAGCCCACTAAATAGATCAAGGGACTGTAGAGTACATACATCAAAGTTTCTGATTTATTTTACCTTAAGTAATAACAACTACACATGTTCCACATACTAAACAGTATCTTCCATAGAGTAAATAGGAGTGTTTCCTAAGTTATTTACATTTTTGCAAATGCACTTTGGAAGAATCACTGAATATGTTCTTATCATCTTGTATAAAGAAACAAAATACACTCAGTGTAACGCTTACCTACCATGCAGTGTCCCTGAGCAGCGGAAGACGCACGTGGATTATATAATGGCACCGGGAAGAAACTATGAATGGCGCATCCCTGTTTGCAACCTCTGCAACAGTGTAATAGCATAAAAATTCTTATCAGAAATTATTCTATTCTTATTAGATTAGACTGAATTCCTGCTAGACCCCAAGGGATCCAGATCTTCACATCTCAAAAGGTAGATGAAAAAACGTCATTAGAAAGTGCAGGTATTACAAGCTACGTGCAGCAAACTATGGAGAGAAAAAGGGTAGAGAGGATAGAAAAAGTATCAGACCACGCTTGCTTTGCAAAATCAAAACATTTTTGACAGTTTTGCCCTCCAAAAATTTCGAGACGAGGTCTTCCACTTTGATTTTTGATAATGTTGTTCTACTCAAGAGGTCTGCTTGCACAAGTGCTTGTGAATTAAGCAAAAGCTTTCAGTCTAGTCCAAATATATCAATGAAGTAAGATGGGAAGAAAGAAAAAAAAAAGGGATGGTCTCAATTCCTGAAAATATCTTAGTCAATCAGAATTTCCTTTTAAAATTGAAACTCTTGGTATTAACAAGAGGCTAAATGTGAAACTGGTTTTTGATACTGCAGAGCAGTTGTTCACATTGACTCTATGAGAACATTTATCTGAAAAATATCAAATACTGTAAAGATGCTCACAAAACAGAAATCAAAGTTTGCTGCCACAGATAATGATGATGCTGATGCTGATTATGTGCTAAAAGTCTTTACATTCCCACCACAAGTTGTCTGTCAGGACAACTCATAATAGGAAAGCTAGGCATTTATGTTTAACTTATTTGTAAGTGTTGCAGAACTAGTGTCTACCATGTCACTTTTCGGTTTATAGAATATCATCTACGTATTGCAACATAAGAACTGCATACTGCAGCAAATAGTCTTTAGGCATCTATTCAAGTTAGAACACCAGTTCAGTTTTCACATAAAAGTTTTTACATTAATTCTCTTAAAAACTTAATGAGATCAGCAGATCTACAATTTTTACAGTTCATAGCAGGAGTAAATATTTCAGACTTTTTTTTTTTTTGTGAGGAGAATTATTTAACTACAGCTCCGTAAAAGTAGAACCAATTATTTATTTTTGAATGGTTCACTTATTCAAGAGAACTTACTTTCACCTGCATAGTCAGAGAACAGAAAAACATGGTGTGGGGGGAAAACATAGCTACAAACAGTTACCAACACAATACATCATGATGAAGCACTAGAAAAATAACAATGGCTTTCATCTTTTAACATGCAAAATATTTTGTCTTATGATCCCATTATCTCCACAGTAGGCCAACCCTGCTAGCCCTTGACTTTGATTGTTTCAGGTTTGGGTTTCCATTTTAATGAGGGTAAGAAACCACAGCTCTGGCTTCCTTCGTTTGGAGCTGCCAGGCCACAGCGCTGCTGCTCATCACCGTCACTGCGTCGTGAGTTATGAAACCGAAAAAATAAGACTCTTAAAAACCTGGGGATTTCTTTTATACGTGGTCACTTTTTTGCGCTGTTTACGCAAAAGCCAGAACTACTGTAATGGCCACAGCAGCAATTCATTCTTCTGTCGTCTTTTACTCTACCATCACTTTATAGTTGGGTTTGGTTTTTTTAATTATTCTAATTGAAAAAGTCTCTCATGAGTTGTGTGCTGCTCCCCTTGGCCAAGTGTAGCTTTGAAAAAAGTGCCTTCCTTGATGGACTTCATTTTAAGTTCTCCATAAACATTGCATCAGTGTGTCACCTTGCCTCCCTCAGGGCCAGCTGCAGCCTGCCTGGCTTCCCTGCGTGGCCAACACCATGCCTGCCTCTGCCACTGCTCATGTGCAGACAACCCCGACCAGCGGCAGGAGCCGGTTCAGAAAGCAAGGACAGGTTGGCAGCAGTAGCCCTTCAGACTTGTCCTCTTCTGCTTGTCATGCTTCCTGGGGGACTTACACTCTGGATGTGCCCCTTGCCCTGACACTTCCCAGCCACCCAGCCCTCCTCTGCTGGAACAGAAGCCTGAGCAAGGCAGGGCTGAGCTGGCCTGGCCAGGCTGAGTCGCAGGAACCAGGCTAACAGAAGGGGTGGGAGCTTAATTGCTCTCAGCAGAACACAGGACGAGTGGGAAATGTCCCAGCGGGAACCATCCCAGCTCCGTGCTGGGCGACTAAGCCTCAGAAGTTACCCAAGTCTTGACTTGGGACAGTTTTCTGATGAGTTTTTCTCATTTGTAAGCCCACAGCACTTTAAAAGCTCGCAAGCAAACACAAAGCACAAGAACTAAGAATTCAGTGCCATCTCGCTATAAATCTGGAGGGGTTTTTTTTTCATTGTTTACATTGTTAAGTAATAAAAACCTAGTGTAGGGTTTGCTTTGGAAAAAAAGTCGAATGGGAGCCTATGTGGAAAGGGGGACATTTGCTTGTATGTCTGCGTGATGGCCTTGCAATGGGATCTCTAGGCTCCGAATCTGACAATGAGCCACGTTAGCCCGCAGTACACGTCCCAGTGTTTCAAGAGTTGTCGTTTCAACACTACATACGTGGCCTTATGTAGCAGTGATCTTTGTTGTGCTGTCTTGGATGACATCATATGTTTCCATAAGAACTCCCGGTGACAGCACATACGTAGGCTTTGGGCTAAATGTATAACGAGCATGAAATCAGCTTTAATGTCAAAATCAGAGACACACATAAAAAAAAAAAAAAAAAAAAAGGTAATTTGGAAAAAAAAAAAAAAAACAAAAACAAAAAAAACCAAACGATAATAAATACGACTTTCCGGCCCGAGCGAGTCTGGCTGTCACCAGGATGAGCCCACCGCAGCAGACACCCCGGCAACATCCAGATAATCTTATTATTTGCATGACATT
>NW_010131881.1:0-29253 GCF_000699245.1 Pterocles gutturalis | reverse complement strand
ACGGTTACTGTGCCAGTTTTCTTTGGTGGTGTCGGTGTCTTCGCTTGGGTGATACCCACCCTCGCGTGTCCCATGCCCCGGCGCAGGACCAGAGCAGCCGCGCTCTTTGCGCTGTCTCTCGCAAGGTCCGCAGTGCCCTGCTCAGAAGTTTTACCGCTGTGGCTACACCAGGGTCCCCTGAAGCGCGAATTCCTCTGCAGAAGCTGTATGCCTTCAGCGGACCCCGCAGGTGACAATGCACAGCCATGGAGGCCGGGGGTTTTCCAGTGGGGGGGTTGACCCTGGCTAGCAGGTGAACACCCACACAGCCTCCTGCTCGCTCCCTGTCCGTGGGATAGGGGACAAACTAGGAGAGAAAGCTTGTGGGTTGGGTTAAAACAGAGTTTAGTGAGTGAAAGAAAGAGCAAAAGTGATGCAAGGGAAATAACCACCTCCCACGAGCAGACCAATGCCCTGCCAGTCTTCGACCAATTGTCTACCCTAGAAGACAAGCCCCCCAACCTTCTTATTCTGCTACCACAGTTCGGTTGCTGGACGTGATGTTAGATGGTATGTGAGATCCCTTTGGCTGTTTCCAGCCAACTTCCAGCTGTCCTGGCTGTTTCCCCTCCCAACTTCTTGCCCACCCCCAGCCTAATCACTAAGGGAGCAGGGCATGAAAAAGAGAAAGCCTTGACACTGTGCAAGAGCTGTTCAGCAATGGCCAAAACAGTGCTGTGTTATCAGTGCTGGTTTAGTCACAGAATCCAAAATACAGCAGCATATGGGCTGCTATGAAGAAAATCAACTCCATCCCAGACAGACCCAGTACATCAATTTTAAAAATAATTCAGATCCAAACAGAATAGGCAAGGCTTTTAGGCCAAGGGAAGACCAACAACATATCCCACCACCTTCCCAGGCAACACAATCAGCTTCAAGCTTTAAGTAGTAGAGCTGCTGAATCTGATTGTCTGCCAGGCATTCATTCTTAGTTTTGATATTGTGAAATTAATCCCTTTAGCTTCTGCCAGTGTTCAAAGTGAATCTTGCTTCTCTGCATTATTAGCTAGTTAGAGTATAAGCTAAGTAACAACTTTAGAATCATAGTCTAGAATGGGCTTCAAGTAAGTTAATTGAAAGCAAAATAATGGCAGTCAATGCAGAGCTGCTTACTGTGCTACAAACGCTCTGCTATCGATTACAGAGGTCACCTACATCTACAGCTTTGTTTTCCTCATTGAGACCTAGACTGTTCCTTCCTTTCCAAGTGGAAAAAGACTCAGTAACTGAGCCTTTCCTCCTCAGCTTGCACTCTAGAGTCATACCTACTTAAATCCTTGTAGCAATGACTATCCCTCTGCTGAGAGAACATCTTCCTTTTTGCTTTCAGATGAAATGCAGCTATAGTCCACTCCTGGTTTTGATACTTCGAAATGGTGTGTTGATGAAGAAAAGCTGATGTAAATCTTCATCTTTAAGCTAACATATTTAAGTATACTAACATCTTTTTTCCATGGTCTAGATTAATATTCACATAAAAACACAACCAGATAATGACAATGCAGTATTTAAAGGCTTTTTGAAATGCTGCAGCCAATACCAGTGTCTCCAAGAAGCTTCTCCCCCTTTTTTTTCCAGAATTGTCATAAACATTTTCAAGTCACCACAAAATCCAGCCCTGACTCGAGGCTGAACCAGTACTGTGAAGGAGATGCCAGACTCTGCTTCTGTCCTAGGGCCCTTTTGCAGAACTGGTTTTTATGCAGGGCTCCTCCATGAAGTTCTAATCACTGCTATACAATTATGAATCTATCTAACTGGTAGTTTTAAAAAGTATTTTCAGCTACCATTATTGAACTTTACATGCAGATAAGTGTCTATGTGATATTATATGATAATATGTAAGCTACCTGTTAGCTTCAGAGCCAAGATCTACCTAAAGAAAGAAATTATTCCCATGTAGCTGGTGAAGATAATAAAACTGAGTATAAAACCATAACTTCAGTCAGCTCAAAATTTTAATTAATCTAGTTCAAAACTGCCCCCTACAGAGTATTTAAGCTCTACATAATTCCCTTCAAAATCCTTCATTATAGGTGAGATTGGTGTTTAACCTGTTTCTGTGTAGCCACTCTAACAGCAGAGTACATCATCAGAATTTTCCCCAGCATCATAGATAGCATTCAGCACTTTTGGTCTCTCTATATGCAGAACACTGAACAATCAGTAATAAACTTCTTTTAAAATGTTTTTGGTCTCACACCCTAAGACTGTTTTGCCTTCAGGAGGAGTTTTCCCATGGTAACATTCGTAACACTCATATATGTTAGCCATATGTGCAGCCTAGTAGTCCAATTTATTTTTCTAAGTATATGGGTCTACAGATCCTTAGGAAAATGTTAGCTGGTTAAGGGAAGCTTAGCGTTGATAATTTGTGCTTACTGGAGGTTTTTTATTTAGGCTTCCAAAGTATGTTCAGCATTCTCTTAAAGTAGACCCTTTTGCACGTCTCTGGCTAGCGAGGCCACGTAGCTTAGCTCATTTGGATGCTGAGAAAATTTAAATGGTGAAACAGAACCATTGTTTACATTGCAAATGGAGATGTGATTGCAGCAAGTGAAGGTACGCAGATAGCTTTAAGATCACAGACTCCACTAACCATACCACTATTGACTGTGGTCTGTGTGTGCTGCCATCCCACCAGTTTTTTCACCACACTGTCAGTCAACACAGTTTGGGAATTGAGTGCTGCTGTATGCTGCATTGCTCAGACCAAAGCTGGGGTACTGTGCCCCACCTGCTCTATTTCAGTTAGCCCTTCTGTGCTCATTGCTGTATGCTGCAGGGGATTCCTCAAGAGCACAGCTTCGCTTCAGGCCACTTCCTCTGCCCCGTGGGCACCTCAGTGATTAAAGCAAGCCGAGCTGTCGGGGACACAGTCCAGGCACTCCTCACTACGGCTCTGCTCTTCGCCTGCAAACCTACACTACCACCACTGGTGGAATGGAGTTGGTGTCGGCATTTAGGTTGCTGCAGCATCCTTACATCCCATCCTCAGCTGAACATACTGCAGCCAGTGGTGCCAGCATAAGCCAAAACTGAGGCAAGCCAACGATGGATCGTGTGTCTCGAGGCCTGGACCTCTGCACCTTGAACAGAATGAGTGCATGCTGGCATTGCATAAATGACAAATCCATAGTAATTAACACACACTTGTGAATGTCCTGTGTAATCATATGGGCTGCTATAAAAAAAAAAAAAAAAAAGAAAAAAAAAAAAGAAAAAAAAAAGTTTGTAATATATTTGATAAAGTAGTATAGGAACATTTTCTTTTTTACCAATGCAAGAAAATATATATGTAATCAATAAATTCCTTCTGTAGTAAAAGTTACATCAAACCTGCACTTTTAACTGACATGACTGATTGAGGTGACTCCAGACTATTTTCTTGTCTTGTCGCAAGTTTCAGTTAGGACTAGGCCTGGGAAAAGAGCTAGAGAAAATTTTTCAGATAACAACGTACTGGTAGAGTCCTCGTAGAGGGAACTGGTGAGCTAGAAAGAGTTGAGGCATGAAGCCACGAGGCAGATGTGAATTGGAAGCTGCACAACAGGCTTAAAAATGAATTAACTGAATGAATTGGTTTTGATTTGTGACATTTGAATCATTTCAGAGCATACAAAAAAGATGGCGCTCCCGAGGTGAAGTGACTTCAGTGACAAATTTTGGCAAGATGTGCTTTAGAAATGCACTCTGCAACAGCAGCACTGAGGAAGATATCATAGCTTTGATTTAATTTTTTGTATGTAATTGTATGTGCTTCTTTTGATGTTCTGATCCAAATTTTTGGAGTGTCAGATGTCTGATTTCTTATGGTTGCCTCTAGTTCCCTGACCTTTTTGGTATTTTATCATGTAAGGCATTTGAATGCTCCAGCATTTTCATTAAATCCTTTGCATCTGACTCTTGCTGATAAATTATGACCTCAGAAAGAAATATATAGTCTGTCAGGTCAAAAGATACCATTTCAAGTGAATGGTTCATATAAAAATCTTTTAATGGTTGCATAAAATCATCAGAAAAAGCCACGATCAACTTTTCCATTCCATAAAATATTCTTGTTGTGCTTTTGATTAATAATAATTATTACTAATACTATTATAATATTACTTGCTATTGTTATTGCCGTTGCTATCACTGTCACTGTTGCTGCTACTTTTGCTATATTACTATTACTTTTTATTACAATTGTTACTAATTGTTACTAATATTATTAATATTATTACTTTGCTGTTTATCGTTCTGTGGCAAAAATGCGAACATTTAAAAGCCTTAGATTAAAAAAAAAAATTCTTAGTGTCTTAAATTTTTTGTTTGGTACCCCAGAGTGTGAACTTTTCCATACTTGAAAGACCATGAAGTTTAAGGCAGGAATGGCAGTCTCATCTTCATTTGAGTACTGTGAATCTCTGACAGTATGTTTAGGAACATGGTTAAACTTTGGATTATTTTTGTGGCACAATGAATCAGGAAAGTGATTTCTCATAACACACTAAAACGCATGTGTTTGTTCTATCATTAAGATCTCGTGAACAAACAGAAGAAGCCTAGTGTGAAATTGTCACATGAGAAGCAGAAAGATGGTTTTGGCTCTATTTGAGATAAGTTATGCTTCAAATCACGTATGAAGTTTTGGAAGCAGTTATTATACATGTATAAGTACGTTCCCTTCCCTGATGGACATGACTTCAAGCTTCTGACTCTTTAATGGTTATAATGAGTAATATATGTTTATAGTTAGAAAAATTACTGTATAAACAATAACTCAATGTTCTGTAAAAAAACACACTAAATCAATTTTCCCTAGTCTCCAAATGAAAGCATGATTATTCTCACTGAAAGTATTTGAGCTGTACTAATACCTAAGTCAGCTATATTATTTTTGCTTCCTGGAGCAGTTTGGCCTTTAAACAAATTAGTGTTCTGATTCAACAGGATTCCTTCTCTTTAATAAACACATAAGTACATCCTTAAATTTTATTAACTTCTATTTCCTTGAAGCTAAATAAAATAAAGAATACCTTCCAATAGCCTTTTTAATAAGGTTGTGCCTACTGGGCAAAGTGGGAACTAACCCAACAAAATGAGGGCCAAATTATGAAGTAATTTGAATGAAACTCCTGTTGACCTTAAGAGGATTTTTACTTGATTAATAATGGAATTTGGAACCAAGTAAATGTGATTCAAGGGGCAAATGAGACACTTACTGCTCACAGCACTAAGAGCTGTGAGCCTCACTTCCAGGGCACTGTGTGTGTGTGCAGAGCACAGACAAGTGCGGGAATGGTATCCCACGTCCATTCAACCTGACTGCATTTTAGTGCTTTCATATTAGTCAAGCTGGAGGAGACAGGCAATGAGAAGGAAAGTTCTAATTAGTACATATATTTTGCTTTTGATAACTGCTCAAAATGATAGCTAGAACATTACCTACATTAAATGCATTTCATACATGCTCCTGATTGTTACAGGAGCTTACTTTAGTGAAGTATTAAATTTACATATAAAATGGTTTTCAGCAAAGGGTTGAGATCTGCTAATAAGCCTTCTGGTTGGAAACCAAACGGAACCACGGACTCCCAGAATGCCAGAAATAGGACAATAAATATTTCTGGCACGATTTCAAAGGTGCATAATGCCAGACATAGACATGTAAAAATAATGGCAAGCTGTACAAAGATTATAAAAGAAATAAAATCACTGTTCGTAATTAATATAATCATGTTAAATAGCAGGCTTATAAACCAATCATCTAATAAAATCCACAAGTAAAAGTATCTGTGATTTCATTCAGTTGAAGATGACAAATATGAGAGCTCTCCTTGAAAGTAAGTGTATATCTTGCAAGCTGAAGGACAATGAACAGTTGCTTTGTGTTCATGTTTAATGGTATAACATCTATAAGTCTTTTTGCACATGTGATTTTCAAATAACTTCTCAAAGAATATGAAATTTGAAAGCATTCAGAATTTCAGAACGTATTTCAGCTACTGAGTATCCTTTACTACAACTATTACTGCTTCAAGTTTAGATAATTTAAGATCTGAATTTACAGTCCGCTCACAAGCAAAACTCCCAGGCAACATGATTTTCTCATAGTGTGTCGTACTAATAAATGTCTGAAACAGAGCTTGAATGAATTATGTTAGAAGAATGTAAAAAAAATTCCCATTCTTAAAATAAAGCTACTTCATTAAATATATGTAGAAGATGGGCAAAAAGCAAAACTTCTACTGTAATCACTCCAATTACTTCAAATTATAGTATTTAAAGTCATTCCAAGCCTGCTTTGGCTACATAGAGGTGCTTAAATTAATTGAGTTATCTTCACTTTAAGACAGATAGATGCTAATCACAAACATATTAAGTTAATGTACAATGAAAACTGACTTACTCTCATTTTGTTAGCTGCCTGCCATAGCAATTTGTTCTCCAAAACATCACAACCTCTCTTCATTTTCACAAAAATTCTAACACCACAGTGCACTGAGAAGACCAGTGAATAATAACAATATTTGGCACATTGCTAATAAAACAGTATCGTCTTATTGATGGCCCATCTGCCTTTCGTTTCTTTCCCTGTATTTAAGATGCAAACAGTTCGATGCTGTCTCTGATTTATGCTTGAATGACCCATGGGTAGCAAACTAGGTCCTGGGGTGCCTGGAAGCTTCCACAGAGCAACTGTCCATCTCCTGTTCTGTAATGTACTAAATTACACCTCTCTGATGTATGTATTGACAAATCATAAGCTTTCCTATTTGGCTTGTTTGCTTACTCTTTGATCTACCAATAAAACTTTCATAAAGGTTTTGTGGGTTCAGGTGAGATACTGCAAGGGATCTGATTTTCAGAAAGTACTAATTGTCTAACCTTTGAATATCAAGTATTTTTAAAATGACTTGAGCTTGGCTCAAGTCTTTTAAAATGTCAAGAGCAGAGGAATCCATCCATACTCATTAGGTATTTTGTTAGTGCTCACCTAGGCATATTCCTATTTTTTTTATTTTTTAGGAAAATAACTTCTGATGTATGCAAAATATTTTCCCTTTTTGTTGTAATAGAACTAAAAATTAATAGTAAAAATGAATCATTATTGCTGAGAAAAATGCAGGCACCACACATATTTCTAACAATCTATAAATGCATTCCTACAAACTTGTTTATTGGATATGTCTGGCCATAAATTGGCCAGGACACAGAACTTTATATGAAAAAAGCAGAACATTGAACAAAAACATTATAAGTCCACAGTATTAGATTTAAAATAAAGTAACCACAAACTCCTAAACATGTATCCCAAAACTCACAATCTTTATAATGAAAGGAAAAGACCACATCATATAACTGTCTTAGCCAGGCAATTCGGCGTTTAACTTGTTTATTTTTCAGTTAAACAAAATCCAAATATCTCTGGGGAAGACAATGCTAATAACAAACATAACCACATAAGCTTTGTGTATGAAATTCAATTTTAGCTTTAGTAGGGCCTGTCAAATTGGAAATTGTAGTAAAAAGCCAATAAACCTTAATCAAATCCTATCACACAGAGAGATTAGGCACTTTGTTTTTACCCGGTTTGCTCCAGAATTTCTGGTCTGATCCTGAGTCCTGGAATACTTGCGTATACCGTTGATATTATTCTTAGCTTTGCAAATAATTTTAACTAAGGAAATTCCATCTTAATAGGAGAAATCCTACTTAGTGAGCACATTTGAGAAAATGAAGACTATCTGCCTTTTGCTTTTCTGGTGATGTTAAGAATTTTCTTGCGTAGATGATTCCCTACTGGTAGAACTACTGTTGATTTCCCTAAGAGCAGGAACGGCCTGGTCGTGGAATAGCCACCTGCAGCCTGCCGATTTTAAAGCTCTCCTGAAGACACTTCTTTAACATGGATTTCAAAAGTACGTGCATTGACATCTATTTGTTAAATTAATTTGTATACACCTAAAATAGTTCTTTGCTTATTCACACTGTGCTTAACTGGTTTTATTACACTGGCATCATCTTTCGTCCTTTAACACGTGCTTTTCTTAATTTCGAATTTACACCTTCTCTATTCTTTGAGCATTGCATGAAATGAGACCCTAATCCTTCATCACAGTCTATGTGGGATATTGTAGTTGCATGCTTCCCCAAAATTTTATTAGGGTTCTGCACAATTGTAGGGGTCCAGACATAATGCAGGACTGAGGCCTGATTCTCTCTGATAATTCTGTGACATGAATCTTAATTACTTTGTCTATTCTCTCTGCTCTTGCCCTTCTCAATTTGTGCAGACTAGCAGAGTTGCAAGACACTGTATTTTTTTTAATTTATCATTGCTGCTGTATTATCTGAGCTGTGCATTGGTCCAGGAGGTTTTTCTGTTCATCTAATTTTTTAACACCCATGCCTTCCAAAGTGACGGCCTGTGTTGGGTGCCATCGCAGAGAAATCCCACAAATTCTACTTTTAAGGATGAGTAGATGACATAAAGGATTGAGGGAAGGCAGTTAGAATGGAAAGTGTTAAGCATGTCAAAAAGGATGGACTCGTCTGCTCTAAAGTCTTCCTTGGGCATTCAGATGTTTCCTCACTATCTCATTGCTTTATTGAAAGGCTTTTGAGTTATTAACTTTAATCACTTCAGCCGAATTTTGTGCGAGGACATCTACAAGCACTGTGCTAGAGGACAAGGCTTCTGTCTTGACTGAAATCATGGAAAAAGCCTTCATAAGTTTCCAGAAACAGCCTAGGGTAAGAGCTAGCACTCTCATTCTTTACCCCAGATCTCAAACAAGAGAAAGGGCGCTTCACTGGTGCTCATAACTGTGACAGCACTCATGGCACATTTATAAAATATTTTCATTTCCAAAGGGGTCTGTGTCTTGTCTACTTACAGATCCACCAACCAACAGTTCCTTCAACACGTATTCCATCTTCTAGAAAGTCATTTCACATGACCATGAAAGCATACAGCAGCATGGGAGGAACAGAGGTGGGAACTCCTCCGTCCACAGCCTCCAAACCACACTGGTGCCGTCAGACCCATGACACTGATCACCCGCTTTGAGCCTGAGCTGGACTCGCCCTGCTGTGGCCAAACATTACAAGGGGGACATTCATCCCCAGTACACAGTCAAAACCACACATCTCCGTTTCAGAAGCGGGTGTGTTATGAGGAGTTGATATCTTGTTCATTGTCTTTTTAAAATCTTTGTATTTGAAAAGAAAATTCAGTGACCCACCCAGCTGCATACAATTAGGAGCAGCAGCTCGCCGTAATAGGGTGAGGAACTTTTAATGGGTGTTTATAGGTTAAAAGCATCAACCTCTCTTTTAAATGAAAGAAGCAGTAGAAGAAATAGTAAGAACTAAAAGATAACTCAGAATTCAGAGTAACCTTAGAGTACCCTGTTATCCTTGAAGATTCAAAATGCCAGGCCTTCAGAAGACCTCTGTGTTCCAGTATCACCAATAAGAGACTTTTTAAAATCTTACCCTGAGGAAAAATTAAAAAAAAAAAAAAAAAAAAAAAAAAGTTGCATTAGCGTTTTTTAGCTGCTTGGAAGGTTAAAAACATTCCAGCAAAAGGGTCTAGATTGAGGTATGTGAGGCAAAAACAAATATTTCTGCATAAAATGGCTACACCAGCATGAAGAGAAATACTTAGTAGGCTTAAGGTGGGAATTTAGGGAACAGTATTTTTGCTTTTTTAACAGGAAGTACTGTTTAGGCATTTTATATAGGGGGTTCTGCATTTGTGAAGGGATAATTTGCTCTAAAATATGTGGGCAACTAGCCTAAATTCCCTAATTGAGTAGTTTGCTTATAACCCCAGGCCATTAGGTGAATGTAAACTATTACAAGCTTAGTAAAAAAATGGTCCCATTAGGATTTTTGTATTTGTATGTGGTTGTGGGTTAGTGTAACTGTTTCCAAAATGATGGATTAATGAAAAGGTCTTTTTTTGTGAGTTTGCAAATACCTGCTTTGAAATACCCAAACTCAAATTAAGCTGAAGGGTTCTTTTTTTCTATCAAAAAATACCAGATCAAGGCTTAAATATTAGTTCCAGTGTGAGTTATCTCAGATAAATCACAGGTATGTTGGCAATCTTTACAAAATAAATATTCCTACAGAAATGTCTAGTTCAGTTTTTGCCCCATATTTCTTAAACTCTCCTTAATTTTAAGTGCCAGCTATTAATGCAATAAAAAATGTCCTCTGAGAAAACCATGGTCTTTCTGGAAGTGTAAGTATTTAGCCTTCATGTTTTGTACAAGTACTTCAATTGCTAATGTTAAGGTGTCACACAGGCTGCTTGTAGACTCATATTTCTATAAGGAAGGAGACATCTTTATGTGCAGCTTCTTTTATACTGCTAGTATTAAATCTTGTGCTTTTCACTACATAATACATCTCTCAGTTGAATAGTCTATTGCTTTTCCTTTTCCCAGGTAAACTTTAGCCTATCACATCTTATTTTTCATGGCCACTGTATGTACATAATATAGTAAGATACTAGGAAGAAAAAACATAGCTTTAATTGGAAGTAGTGAGAATAAATAACCTACATACAAACACATGACAAGTCAGCCCTGAAGTCACTGATAACTTCCAGCGTACAGTCTCCTTCCCACAAAACCTGAGAACCAAGAGTTATGAGAAACTCCAAAGTCTATGAAGTTAGAAAAGTCCAGTAATAGCTCTGGTGCAGAAGAAAGTAAAAAGTGCTTGTGTCAATGGTGCCTAAACTCCAAGGGAGAAATGTGACCACAGAGGCAGACAGTTCTCCAGATGAAGTGAAGGAGGAATGCAAGTGTAGCTCAGCATCCCTTGGACTCTGCAAAATATTCACCTAGCAAAAGAAGTGCCAGATCTGAAGACTGCCACAGTTTTCACGTGAATTTACAAGTTTATCAATATAATAGGGACTGGAAGGATTAAAAGAAAGAAGCCGAGATTAGAACATTTAGCATCCAGGTCAAGTAAAACTGAAGCAAAATGTTGGAAAAGGAAGCTACACGCTGAAAAAAGGGTGGTATTGCAACATACAAATAATCTGCTTGCTCAGGAGATTAGAGGGAATAAACCCACAATCAGCTTCCTATAGAATTAGGAAACTATGTAAAGAGGATTTATTAAATATTGAATAGTCCCATGGCTTGTTCTGCTTTGCTTATAATGTCAAAAGATTGTAAGTTGTTGATGTTTTCCCAGTAAATCAGCAATATAAGTGATTTTGTTCATTCACACACGAAGTCCTCTATAGGCATTCCTATGTCCTCATCCTTGCTGTCCCATACTATCTGCACAGAGACTGTGAACTTGGGAATTCAAGAAAAACATTGTTCCAGGTCCCAGTCCCATGGCCTGGATCCACATGATTCAGAATTACAGCTACAGACAATTACAATGAAAGGGAAAAGCATACTCAAACCCTTTCTAAAAATGCATAGATGCAGTGGAGTGAGCACGTCTGCCTTGGGGAGGTGGAGCATGTTCACTGCAGATACATCTTTAGAGAATTTATTTACTAAGCCCTTACACATTGCCACTCAGGGTGTGTGAAATAAGAGGCTTATTTATTGGACAAATTGGAAAAAAGCTCATCCCTAGCTTAAGGACAACTCCTCTGCCAGTCTTAAGTTGTTTGTCCAACAAGGATCTTTAAGATTGGGGTTTTATTTTTTACTTTGGGGAAAATGACGTCTTTTTTTATTAATGTAATAGCTTAACTTCTGGTTCTAAAATTTTCAAATATTGGTCAAAGGCAGATACACAAGCATTTGGTGTGAACAGTGTAAGTCTGAACAGCAGGGACAATGGACAATGAGGCCTTCTAGGAGGTGTTGGAAACCTTAGCTCTGTGGAGTACTATTTGCAGTACTTAAAATGAAGATTAAAACTCATATGCAGACAGTTTGATGGCTGTAACTGTGCAAATTCAGCTGTTTTCCTGGAGTCATGAATTAATTTTCAGTTGTTCATTTGTGTTTCCTCTTCTGCCATCAGGTTCCCGGCAAGCGTAGCCTTCAGCACCATTTTAGGCTCCAAATTTGGCGTAGATCAATAGAGCTGGTGCTGTGGGTTGTCTCCCCAGAGGAAATTAGAAACTAGCCCTGAACATGGAATAGAAACTGAATGTTGAACCCTGAACATAAAAACAAATGAAAGTTTTACTAACTTCATCAAACACTCTTCAATTTCCTGTGGTACAAAGAGGCCATGCTGGTAACAGTTCTCTGCAAGAAGGCTGCTGCTCCGCGCAGTCTGCGATCCTCCTTAAGAGTACTCACACTCTTCCCAGAAGAAAAAGCAGACTATGAGCACTCATCATTTTGCCTGTGATGGTATTTCTGAATTCCCCAGCCTCTGGTTCTTCCCACCCATCTGACCAACCAAGGAAAACAAGCTCTACAATGACACAGAAATGTCTCTGTTTCCATACGTGTCTCTCCTTCAGTTTCTCTGGCATCACCTTTCCTTTTCCCCACCTTGCCATACACACTCTGGCTGCTGCTAAGGCCAGAAGTAAGACACTGTAGCCTTGAAAATATCGGGCAGGAGGGAGATTTTGCAGATGTTACAGTACTTGGGCAAATTCTCTTTTGCAGTATTCACATTTGGGAGCAAATACTGCAAAATACCTGCAGAGAGTGTACATGTGAGGATCAGGTTTCGTGCACAGATGCCTGAAAATTTTCTAAGTTACATTAATTGCTCAAGAAGTCTGAATCAAATAGTTATAATCAGCCAGCCTTGGCAAGCAAATATTATGAAGCAAAATATAATAGAGGCACCAGAGAGTAAATTTTGTCAAGAAAATTAATGGATATTTTTTTACTTTCTGAAGTTTTGTGAAGGAACTCCAGATACTGAATATTTCTGAAAATCAAACCACTTCTCACTGTGGAAAGATGGAGTTAGTTGCCTTCAATCCAAATTGTTCTACTTTGTCCCATAGAATTTCTCAGTCAAGAGATTGCTGAGGACAAACCAAAATAAGTGTCAGCTGTTAACAATTTTTCAGTCTAAGAAGAATTTGGCAAAGCAATCACATGGAAGGGATGAAGATTCATGAATAAATTATTTCTTAATGAATCCTCCATTCTATTTCTGCAGAATTCTAAACTGTTTTTCCCCTGTTCATCTTTTCCATAACCTCACTGGGGATGAGCTCCATGTCTTGTGTCAGTGGAGGAGCCCCTGGAGCAAAGCCGGTTTGGTGATTCCGAACAGGTAGCGCAGCCTGGCTGTGCAGGGACGTGCTCCGTAGTACTTATTGCCTTTTAGCAACTGTGAACTGCTCTTTAAGTGTGTCCCATCTGCTGCTGTCTACCTGTAATCACGGTCCACTCCTAATCTCTTCTTAGACCTTTTGACCTTAAATCTTAATGTCATTGTAGCTTTAAACTGTTCTTTGAAATTGTGTTTAGAGAATGATGAATTCACAAGAGATTTTATTTTAAAAGTACAGGCTGGACATAAACCTTACCTACTACGTAGTCATATCATGGATATAGGAACTGTATGTAGCTTAAACCCAGGGAAGAAAGCCCCAGGATCAAAGCCAGACTTTGTAGACATATTTAATTATGTATTACTGGTAAAGCAATAAAAGCTTACAATATGGGCTCTATTCACAAAAAGGACATTGTTTTGTCATGTTCTTCTTGTAAATTCCTTATGCATGACTCAAAGTGTCATTTTACATGAGATTCATAAAGACAAATGTCAGTTCTGCATGGGTGTACCAACGTGTTACAGAGTTTAATCAAAAGCAAATGTGTATGTTAAAATCGTATGTGTCATTAAGAGCATTTTTGCCCATAAATTGGAACTCCTATTATAGTCAACAGACTGAGCTCCTATGCCATAAAGCTGCACTAGGACTTCTGCATTTCCTGAAAAAGTATACCAAATAATTTCAAAATGCGGTTATTAAACACAATGTTCTCTAAGGGAGCTATTATCTCGGGGAAGTACTTTGGGAAGCGTCTCCATACATTGCATTCGTACTTCCAGTTCAAGTACTGCCAGAGAAAAAGTCTTGAACAGCATGTGGCAGTAGAGACTGTCCTAAAAGTGCTCATGTTTAGTCTTTATAAGAAAAAGAAAGTTAAAGTAGCTGGTGGGCCAGAAACTTCTGCTGAAAGAATTAGGAGGCATGTTATTGTGGAAAGAGTTGAAGGCCAGCAAAATGAGAATAGGTAGGTGTCGAAGTGCTGTGAAGTAGGACCCTGACAACGTGCTGAATAGTGATTTTTGTAGCTATCACAGCGAGGCATGAATGCATCACAACTGTCTTGGAAAAAATAATAGAAAGCCTGCTTTTAAATGCTGCCTTATGGCAGTTATAAGTACAAATTAACTGGAATTTTTAAAAATATGAATTACGGCAACACTAATGGTCAAAGATGAATTTACAGGAAATAGAAACCCTGTGATCATTCTTCATGTGGCATGTTTAATCTCCCAGCCTGTTGTGCCTTATAAGCATGCATCACCTAATTTCAGTTAGCAAATAAACATGCATAAGCCAGAAGTTACTGTTAACGTGATGAGTGAGTAAATAATAATAAGATTAAGATTACCAGGACGAGATCAGCACCTGAAAGACAAAAGGACCCAGGGCTTGTCTAGGTTTTTAGTGGTGAGTTAGAAAATCTAAAAATATTACACAACCAGCCAGGAAGCAAACTCATAACATATGTTCAGAAAGAAAAGGCAAGCACACATCACTGCTGTTTTGTAAAATACTCTTTCAAATGTGCATGCCATATGTGTCACTGGCATGTGTTGACTCTGCAAATTAAACCAAGAGAAGTTCTTCTCCTGTGAAAGAGATACTTGGGAAAAATCAACTAGTTTTAGAAAGTTATTAATACTAATGAGCTGTGTTTGACTCTTGGAAAGCAAAAAGCATTCAGAGCTAGATTCTTAATTCTGATATACACCTTGGTTGATTCCACTATAAAATCTTTTATTGAAAAACTAAGCGAAAGTCAGATTCTTGATTTTCACTTGCTATTTCTGTTCATCTGTCTTTCGATTGCTCAGGGGAATTTGAAACTGAAAATTTATTTTCCACCAGCTTTCCCACACACAAGCATGTTCTGCTGGGGTGAAATATTTGTTCTACAGGAAAATACCATAGGGCTCATACTCTCTTTGCATACCAGGACCTTCCCTTCCCCCCCCCGTGCCATCTCCCTCTTCTCCCACAACGTGCATTTCCCAAGACTTGTGGGGTGGTTGACAGGAACTGTAAGGAGGGGGAAGTATTTTAATCAGGGATAGTGATCATCTTTCACCCATACAAAGATACAAATCCAGAAGGCTTTTCTTCATTCATGGAGCTGAAGATGTGACTTTGGTCAATAAAAGTAATTCTTTTGTGATGGTGAAGGGATTAACTGATCCCCGCATTTACCTGCTGAGGACTGTTTCTTGCTTTTTATACAGCTGTTACAAACAGTGAGTTTTTTACAGCTTTGGTTCTCAACACTGGATAACTGGAGTTTGGGCTTTCTACTGACCACAGCCAGAGAGAAGTGAGGACATGATGCAGCAGAGGTGCAAGGCAGCATCCAGGGAGAGTTTGCGCTGGAGGCCAGCTGAGTGAAGCTCTCACGTGGGCCAGAAGATTGGACAGGTCTGCAAAATGCATCTGCCCTGACCTAAAGCCCTTTACACATGTAGGGTAGTTTTGATGTGACTGGGAGTTGTTCCCACAAAGTATAAAGAGACCATTCTGAAGAAAAAGGTTTTCATTTGTTTCAGCTGTCACTGGCACCGGGTCTGATTTGTTGACCTTTTCTATTTCATGTAGGGATAGATATTCTTGTGTCCACACAAAGCAGTGTTTTCTTTACCTTTTTGTTTAGAAAACTTTTGCATGCAAATCACATTAGGGATTTTTTAAGTCTTTTTCTTTTCTTTTTCCCTCTAACCTGAGTTAGAATTCCGTTCAGGTATATATAATTTAGAAAGCTAAATATAGCAATGACCAAGAGAGATTAGATGAGATCGTGTGGTGTTTGGGCGAGTTGCAATTAGACAGCCAGCAGCTTCACTTGTAAATACCAGACTGTAAAGGATAAAAGGCCAGTGAATGCTTCCTTCAGGAAAGTGCCTTGGGAAGAAAATACACTTTGTTCGCCAGTTGTGCTCAAAAATAATTTCAGATGATGCATTCCAATTTAATCATATTTTTTACTGGTGTATGAATGCACATTTTTAGGAAATGCTAAGAGGTTTGTGGTTTTTTCCCTTGAATTAGAAAGAATTATCAAAATAGTTGGATTCTCCTAGGAGTCAAACTTCTCCTTTAGTGAGGGACTCGCCTGGGACTGTGCCTTGCTTACACCTGTTAAAGCTTTATTTTCATGCTTCGGGTTGTGCTTATCCCTTGAGCTAGCATTCTGCAAAGGAATATATGTAACTGAGATTCCTATTGACCTCATTAGGCTTTAGCTCGGGTCCTCAGCTGATGCCACACTGCAGTGCTCTCTTGAGGTTCTCGGGTGGTTCAGTCACTTGCTACAGAGAGAGCTTACGGTGGAGGGGGAAAGAGCTCACAGACAAGTCAGTTAAATTAAATTAGTAAATACTCATGTTCAGTCATAGGGAGAGAATAAAAATAACAAATGTTCATGGTCAATCATTGTTTTGCCTTGCTACACTTGATTGTTTTCTAGGTAGTTAAGGAAAGAGAACATGTCTGATTATGTCGGATGAAACCTCCAACAAGATTTCACACAAACTGTTGAACATTTTCCTAGCAGTACGCACACCTTGTCCCCTACTTTTTTCTGCTAGGATTATTTGGCAGAAAAAAAATTTAAGATGTTTAATGGGAGAAAGTACAGACCCCTTGGGATTCAAAAGTTGTTTCTGTTTTTGCTGTGAAATCTCTGTCTTTAACTAGTCACCCAGGGCATGTTGCTGTTTTTCCATTTTTCAGACTAGGATAATACAATTTACCTAATTTACAGCATGACTGTGAGAATTTCTAATTTTCCAGAATTAGTTTTGTGACATTGGCTGAAGAGTTGTATAAAAGAAAAAGGTATTATGATAAAAAAATCTGCCTTTTCTGCTTATTTCACTGAAATTTGTCCTTTTAGGGGGCTTCAGAAGTGTGATACTATAAATAAAATGTAACAAATAATGCATTTCATAACTTAAACTCTTCATAAGAGAAAAGGGAAGAAACAGAGACATTGTGGTTTTATACAAATATTTTGAAAGTAAATATAATAAGATTTTAAAATCCTTAATTACACTATATACATGGAGAATTATTTGCATATGTGAGGAAGAGCTACTGACTTTTTGAGCAAAAGGAAGGATGATTCTCATACCCAACTTCACAGGATAACAGAGTTCTTTATTTCCCTGTAATATTCGGTATTCTTTAAGGATTCTGCTTAGATTTGATTTTCCTGTTCTGCATGGTTATTCTTTTGTGGTGCAGGTGCATTCTGTGAAGCACCATGTGTCTTCAAAATTGTTTAAAACCACAACAATACTCTGAACTACTCCTCTGACAGAAGCAATAATCCCCTCAAAAGCTGGAATTTTTCAAAACCTCACAGACAGCCCAGCCAGTCTTTTAGCAACACAACTGGTGTTCTGCTTTTCAACCAGAGAGTCATGAACTCATGTCAGAGCATCTCAGGCACCTGCTATTTCCATGCTGCTGAACGGGAAAAGGTCTTCAGGGGCTACTAATGGAAAAGGGGAGGTGGATGTAGAAATCCTGAGAATTACTAGTTCAATAATACGGTAAAAGCATTCTAACAAGCAAAATTCAAAATATCAGGCTGTATCCTTTAAGTTTTTCAAGGCTGTGCCAAGGCGAAGCGTAGTGGCTTCAGCCGGTGAGGCAGTTTGGTTTAGCCTCTGGAAGTACCAGCTAACAAAAAGACCAACCTGTTTTTGTGGGGTGAGGGGGGAGGGACAAAAAGGTTTATGTGGTCCCTTTCAGTGCAGTATTGCTGTCTCCTTCCTGCAATTCTCCTTTGAATAACAGGGGCTGCTGAAAATGCGTAGATTTGCCACCATTTAATTGATGGGTTGTATGTTAATATAAATGTCAGGAAATGCAAATTGTAGTCAGAATGTTGGATTATCATTTGGATTTAATTTGACCTTTTTAACAGACAGATTTTATAGAGATGAAATTATGAAATGATAGCAAGACATAAACATATGATAGCGGAGGGACTAGAGGTATCCTATCAAACAGTAGCAAAACAAAACAAAACAAAACAATCATGTCCTTGTGACAATATGAAGTCTGATACTGGAACAGGGTCAGTCTAAGCTTTACGTAGTAAGAGAATGACAAACCTAAACAATAAAATTCCAGACAGACCATGCAATACCTAGGTCAAAATAAATGCAAAATGGCTGCATTTTCATAAAAGGTCCTCTACTACTAGACATATAAAATATTGCTTATTAAGACGTCTTTCCACAAAAGAAAAAAAAAAAAATTGCAAATGAAGGCTCTTGCAGCAAATGTAAACCAGATCATTTTGCACCATCTACTAGCCTGGAGCCAAATGTATGTTTGACACTCCCCAATGAGGACAGAATACTATTTCAGTCTACAAAATACCTTTCGTTAACCCGTATTTCAATTACATTTGGTGTATCTAGTGTATCTACAACTAAGGCTACAAAGAACATCTTGTTGGAAAGCAATGCATTTGTAACACTGCAGAACACCTGCACACCATCCCCCAGGCAGATTGAACCTTTTTGTAAAGCCTTATCATGTCGAGTGCTGTAGGCTTTGTACTGCTCTCTTCAACGCTGTTCTCTTCAAAACCAGTTCTGATTGAACCGTTCTCTTCTGCTTGCCCCAGGACTGAGGATGTGCCGACTGGAAACCGGGAGTACACAATGTTCGTGAGAGTGACCAAGCTATGCAGCACCAGCAAGAAACACACTGGGGTTTTATAACACAGTTATAATTACTTCCCTGCATATCTCTTCTGGGCATCATTAATTTCTCTCATTTACTGTGCAGGTAAATTCCATGAACTCTCAGCTGGGGTACTCAGTATCACCCAAACAGTAAATGGAAGAAGTTTATAATACACAAAAGAGACATGCAGGGGAGCACTTATAAATGTATACTACCAGTGTGAGAAGCTGGTGGAAGAAACTGTAAACTCAGTTCCAACCTGCTTTAATATTGGTTTAACAGTCAGAAGAAAAAAGCTTTATTATTTAAGCAAAGTTTAATACAAAGTTTATATTAAAGCTCTGTTTAAATAATAAAACTTTTTCTTCTGATTGTTAAAGCTATGTGAAACACGATATGAAATGTTTTCATGCTCTTACATTGGTCTCCCACCTGCCAGTGTCACAGATGACTTTACTTTCTGGCAAGATGGCAACTATTAGCACTCAGCTGAAAAATGCTGACTGTAATTAAAAATGTGTGCTAGAATCCCACAACATGCAATGGTTTGTGTTACTGAAAAAAATACTTATTTTTCCATTAATTATTTAAATATTGGTTTAGCTGTGTTGGTTTTGACAGCGTTTCTAACTTATTTTGAACCTTGAGTTGGATAACTTGACCGGCAGAATGTCACAGTTTCTTTTTCAAGTAGATGGAGGCTCATGCAGGGAGCAACATGCTATCCTGACGATATCATAATATATCCCCTTAATTTTCTTGATAAAATATGTCACTTAAATAGAGAAAAAAAAATCAATGAGAGGTCAAGAGAGAAAAGTCACAGCAGCTTTGAATAATCCCTAGAAGCATCTCCTCCTGCCTGCCCACCAGCAAGAGTCACAGGTCATGCCTCTGTTAGCAAGGAGCACAAACCAAAAGTGCTAGGACCTGACAGCTGCATCCTACATATTTCAGGGGCTTTCTACTTCTGCTAGCCCTAGCTCTGTCCCATGTGCTCAATGCCCATTTATGGCTGGTATACAGGAAGATACCGTCCAGGTTAGCTCATCTGAAATGAATCCCGGTGTGCCCTGAGGTTAGCCTACAATGTGAAGCAAAGCAGAAAATGGTAGGCAACCAGAATATTCTCTGCAGAAGCACACTGAGCTACAACTCTATGGTAGACATACTCACACTAATTAATCAAATTAATTTCGTCCTCCATCAAATGAATCTCAACATGTATCTGCCACCTCATTTAAATGACTGTCAGGTTGTAGCTCTCTGACCAACTGGATGAGCTTCTTCACCTCCGTCAGTGGCTCCAGTCAGGCACCCAGTGTACCACTCAGAGAAAGAGCAGCGCCAACTTATGTCCCAAATCCTTTTATATCCACCTACAACCTCAACTCACGTGTTTCATCTGAGACTTAGGTAATACTGAAGCATTTCTTTCTATATTGATACACTACTGCCTACTCTGTCTCAGGTATAATTAGACTTGATTTAATTTCTGTTCACAGCATCGATGAGATCAGCACTAGAACAGAACAGTCCCAGTAGTTCTGCTCTGCATCTGCAGTGAAATATGTGCTAAAAATATGGACCAAGGATGACCAAAAATTAATCAAAAGCTAACAGAAACTCCATACCTTAGGAAACTGAATTAATAGATCTGTCTAGTTTGTCAGACAAGATGCAACTCAATTACATTATTTAAAGTAACTCCATGGGAAACAATATAGACTACTGCAGAGTACTTCACCTGGCAGAGGAACACAAAGCAAGATCTGAAAGCACAAGCAATTTCAAGGGTATGTCTAAAATGCAATCAAATGGAGGCACTCTTGAGCTAGCTTTAAGCTCATTGGACTTGGATGTTGTTGGCAGCGTAGTCAGGGTAGCAGGGTGCTCAGCATGGAGTAACATCAGCTCCATCAATAGGTGATGTATTTAGCCAGGTTTTTGGATGGGTCCTGTAATTCACACCTGGCACTGAGCTGTTTGAGCTACACCCCTACTTTGTTTAAAGGTAGGTAGAGTGTGACTGTATGAGCAGCAGTTAGGGCAGCGTAGACACCGTTACATGCCTTGACTCAAAGGAGGGTGAGCAGTGGAAGAATGCTGTTTGTGCTTTCATTCATGCCATGTAGCTCTAATGAGTCACTCTGGTTGTCCAGCAAGAGAAACATTGCAACGTGTTGTCTCAGGGCCAGTTATAATGAGACTGTAAAAGGCTATGATCAGAGGATTGCTAATGGGCCTGGGTTATTTTTTTCCTGACAGACCTTCTTGTGGGTCAGGTGCTGATACTGTTAGCAAGTATTGATCAAAATATTCTTTCTGTAATGAATAGCTAGGGCCAGGGTATTACCTCGGTTGACTGCAATAGTCACATGCTTTCCTGGTGAATCCTTGTTTCCTTGTTTCTTTGCATGTGGAAGGGCAGCTGTAATCGGTTTAGAAAAAAAGCATAGTTTTATTCATCTTGTTAGTGTGACCAATGACGGTGTTAATATGTTACAAGGGGTGCAAGAAAAGGAATGGAGCTCAAGCGCAAAAGCAGTATGTGATCCAAGCAAAACCAAAGTACAAAGTGTCTTGTGTAGTTCATTTCTTGTGCAGATTCCTTCAGTATTGCAGTTGCCATTACCCCCGGTGCTTCATCTAACATCCCTGTCAGGCAGTGGGTCATATAATTCATAAAACTTATCTCTAGCGTCTCAGAAATTGTCCTCACTGACAACATGGTTGATCTTGATCCTAGGTCTGAGGTGGAGGCAGTGGGACATCCAGCAAACAAGCAAAATGCCATCCAACTTAGTGCTGCACAGGGATCCCACAGCAAATCCCACCTGCTACTTCTCCAAGTAGCCACACTCCCTAACTTTGTTCCTCTGCTCTATCTTCTCTGCCTAGCTTTGAAAGTAGCTGTTCTCAGGTAGGTGGTGAACATTTATCAAACCAAACTCAAATAACAGTTTATCTTCTCTTGCTTTAATTGAGAAGTATTTTCAACTTGTGTCAGAACACACTTGTTCTGGTGTGTTCAGTAATGAAACAGAAATTTTACAGAGGGTCTTGCACTAGGTGGGTCTAGTCCCTTCTTTCCAAAGTGAAAAATTCAAAAAGGAGAAAACATATAGAGGGTCTTTTAGAAAAGAGAAATTACAGTCCAAATCCTTGGGGAGACCTCCTCAAAATGTGCAATAACTTTTGTGTGAGACCAGAATGACTACACAAGTAGGATATTTTTCAAAGATAGAGGGAAAATCCTTGAAACATTTTATTACGCAAATTAGACCATTGTCAGTAACCAGTTTCATGCATTTAGCACTCAGATGAAATATAAGGATCATTACATGGAGAAGGTTCTTGCTGATATTTGCACACTGCATGCAATAGAAAAATTATGTTTTATTCTTCAGTAGTTTGACAACAGGCTAATAGTTGAAGTGAGGAGAAGGGTATTCACATATTTTATTTCCTATAGGACAGGAAGAGTTTTTACCTGGAAAACTGAGGGACATGGAAATTCCAGTGGATGGAATTTTTGCTCTTAACAGGTTGTATTTTTAAAATAATACATATTAATAGAGTTTCCCTATTCTTGTTTATCCATTGTTAATTTTGTAGTAAAATCAGCCCCCTTCAATGATCAGCATAACCCTCACTTTTGTGGAACACGTGTAAAGCTTATTTCTGACATTTATTAAAGAACACTAATCTTGTTGCAACTACATCCATGCATGGGGCAAATGTGGAACAATATAATCAATGTAGCTGCTTGTAGCAGCCCAGGGAAAGCCTAGTAGGACATTATCAAGAAGTCTGTCAGGAGAAGTCTACAGGGAGATGATACAGAAGATGGGGAGATAGAGACAGATGGAGATGGAAAGAGATAAACTCTCCCAAGGAACTGGAACCCAAAAAGTCATGATCTGATCAAAAATGAGCTGTGGAACCTATATGCATTATCAGCTATTCAAGCAGGACATCCAACATTCAAGAATCTATGAAAAGATCTATGAAAACTTAAATGGAATTTTTCATTTACAAACTAATTACACAAACCTATCTGCACAGCAATACATTTTTATTCACAAATGTAAATAATAGTCCATAAACTAGTATGTGAGCTGAGATTAAGTTAATGAAAGCCAAATGCAATTTTAGCTAAAAATGATCTTTATTTTAATTAAACAAATGTTTAGTTTTGAAACATGATGTAGAAAGTGCTTTTACAGAATATGAGAAGACACTGCTACATGTTACAGTATATGGCATGCCACCAGAATAAAAAACGTCACACTCCGGTTTTATCATCTGAATTGTGCCATCTAAGTTGTAACTTGCACAGAGAAAAGGTTGTGAAATCCAGCTTTTTAATAAGAAGCATATATATATATGTTCATCTTAGGTGTTTTTTTTATATGGTCTTTGCACATCAACTAAGTTTCTTTAAAGGGAAACACTACATAGTGTAAAGTCATGCTCCTGGGCTCCTGAAGAATAGACAGAGTTAAACACTAGATGAAAACTCGGGGAAGAGAAGTAGGTATGACAAAGTGCTGTTACCCTTGGAGCAAGATGTAGCAATACATACAGGTCAAGTAGATACTAGATCTCGGCTACATTATTTGTGATTGCAACAATCATAAATATGATAGGAGAAATGGTGAAATACATATATCCGTCTTTCTGATGCAGTGTAAAACTGACATCTTGCCCATTTCTTGACATTAAAGATTCTGCTGCTAAGTCTGTGTTGGGGTTTTTTTTTTCAGAGAAAAAGGGCTATTTTTCATGGAGCAAAATGGTAAATTTCGTGAAGCAACACTGCATTTCATAAACAGATATTTTAAGAGACATTGTCAACCAAATAATGCTTTATATGGTGCTAGAAATGATTCAGTGCACATCTGAAAAACAACTTTTATTCACTTTTAGCTTACTAAAATGTTACTATTCTCTCTATGAAGTTGAGTGGCTGCAAACGTGAGTCGGGAATCCTTTGTCCTACTTTTTCATTCTCATTCATGTTTCTGACAGGATTCACCCCCTTCCAATGGTTTAGGACTCAGCCATGAGAAACAGACCACAAAGATGAGCAGGGACAGGATGGAAAATAAAAAATAGGACCCTCTTTCCTTGAAGAAGATGATATTGTTTTCTCTCAAAAACATCAAATCCCTTCGAACCAAACCTCTCCTCCATTGTCACACTTTCTCTTAAAATTATCTCATACAAATTCTTAAGATATCTGTATTTGCATACATATGTTTAGATAATGGGTCATAGGCAACTGTAAAGATAATACAATTTAAGGACACAGATGTATAATTGGAGCAAACACTAAAATGCAAGACCCCATTCACTTGCCCTCTTTGCTTTGTTTGAAGCTGATAATTAACTGATTGATGATATTGTCCTCTCTCAAACATTCTCCATACATGTCTAGGAAGTAACAACTGGCAGAAATGTGAATTTCATATTTTTGACAGATTTTTTTTTTTTAACTGGCACACTCATGAGAGTAATGAAAGTGTTACAGACTTTCCAATGGCAGTTGCCCAGACCCCAAGAGTTGGACAAACCCCAGGAGCTGGAGTGACAGCTCTGATGTATACCAATTTCTGTTTCCCAGATCTCAAATCTGAAAGGATAAAATTACATCTGGTTTATGTTTTAAATAGTTATGCGGTGTGGCTGCGGACTGGTCAACACTGAAGTGTAGCCAAAAGTAAACATGGAGGACAGTGAAGCTAATGCAATGTGCCTGTTGATCTGTGCAAAGATTGTGCCGCAGAATTCAGTTAGTCCCTCAACCGTATTTCCTTCTCATACACAGATGAGTTTTGAGAGCTTTATGCTTCCTTCTGAAAATGTCTTCTTTTTTCCCAAATGATAATCACACTTTCTTCTAGAGTTTACATTTCACTGGTTTGAGCAGTAAAACAAACCTCACAGAATATAAAAAGCAACGCCTCTGACCAAAACCCAGAGAAACCAGTGTACTATGCATTCACAGTAGCCCAACACTGGACAAAGAGGTGGACAAATAAAAAGTCATCAGAGATGGGATTGCTCTGTGTCATGCAAGAGCCGAGTGCCTCAGAATGCCTTTTGGTACCATGGGAACTGTGACAGCTTATACCTTCCTTGAATGCCTTATCAGAACTGCAAACACGTAACTGCAGATCTACAAACAAGTGTCCCCAGGTTGAATAGTTTGTGTCATGACTGGTGCAGACTTCGTTTTGTATAAAATCCCTCGTGGCCTTTTTAAATCAGTTGCTTGTTAGGACTTGCTTCTGACAAGTTCCTTATGAAAAGCCCATAGTGACAATGAGTAAGCCTACAGCAAACTGAAATTATAGTTCATACTTTGCTTATTTGTTTGTGTTAACAAGAACACTCAGGTTTCTCAAAACTGTAAATTCTGTATCTAACAAGCCTGTGAAAAAGTTGTGCTGCTTCCCACCTTCCCTTCTTCCCCCTGACCTGCGTGCCTCATCGACAGGCTATAACTCCTCTTTGAGCACAGCCAGATTTCTGGTAAGTGGCTAAAAGTGATTAGCAAAAAAACCAACTTTTTTTGTTCAAACAAACTATTAAATCATATAACCCAGCTGCAGGTACATACATCTGATCCAAATGCTAGAGATTTCACTGAATTTTAGATGAGGCCCACAATGAGTGGGACAATTGAGAGAGCTAAGCCCTGATGATCAGCGGCAAGGGTGGCAGCCTGCGACTGCACTGGGGGAAGGAGATGAGCAAAACATGAACGTGAACAGAAGGGCTCAGAGTTGGTGGAAACATCAAGAGAGGTGCCTGTGTCCTTTACAACAGACTCACTTTGGTGTGATGACTGAACTTTGATGGTCTTCTCCAGCTAGCACACAGCAGTAGGTATGCCAGCCTCTGATGGCAGTATGTAGGCCACTTCCCTCTGCTTGCTACCGTAACAGGTACACCCAGCATGGTTCCAGCTACTGATGGATCATGGTGGGAGGCTTCCAGGGAAAAGACTGATCATTTACTGATTCTTTAATCCAGGAAATTGGATGGAAAGAGCTATTTCACAAGGAAGTTATGATTGAAAAGTCAAGCATTCAAAACTTGGGAACTGACAGTTTTAGGGTGATGTATGCAGTCTTCTCTGACCTTGTTCTGCCAGCTGTGATTGCACTATGGTGCAGTCATGGAGGATAAAATCCTAATCTCTGTTGCTGCATGAATGGCTGAACTCATTCAGGGCAGATATGAGTTCCTCTGAAAGTGACTCAGGGCTGTATAGCCAAAGTCTGATACTGGTAAAAACCAAGGCATTTGCTGGAGAAGTTAAATGATGCTGGAAATGCTTTGTGAAGCAAGGGAAGGAACAGTCCCATAGGATAGATGACTCCTGCCCTGATTAGTGTAATTCAACCTCTGCCTTGCTGCAGAGCTTCCATACAATGCTAAGCGCAACATTTAAATACAGCTTTTTATAATCAGTTACAAACTATATTTTCCATGTTAAGGATTTGAAATCACTTTCACTATTTTGTTTTGCAAAGCAATGAGCAAATAACATGGCTAACTAAACCAAAATTATCAGCTCAGTATCCTCCATGGGACATACAGAATGAAGGCAGGTTTCATGTCTCTGATCTTTGGGATCCCAATTATAAAATTAAGTTAAATCCTCACTTTGTAGAGTCATTCTGAGAGTTAATTTGTTAGTTTGTGAGGTACACAGAAATGGGAACGAGGAGAACCATAGACAGTCTGGTCAGAAAATTACCAAATCTATATTTAACCCACAGTCAGAATCTTGCATGAGAAGTATTGCTGAGAGCCCTTCTCGGGCAAGATAAATGCACAGGGCTTAATTAGCTCATCAGTGAGCGAACACCAGCTCCTCTTGTACCTGGGTGAGGCAGGCCTACAGCAAATGTAGACAGTTGGTAATGCAAACCTCAGTTTTGGTGTTTCCTTTCTGCATTTTTTTGCAACCTTCTCATTTTATTTGTAGTACACTGCAGCTTAAAAAAAATTGCCAGCTCTCCTTGCCTGGTCACTGCTTCAGCTTTGCTGTTGTGCCCCCAAGATATTTTTTCAGTATTTACTCAATAAAGTAAACACAATCAAAAATGTCTGTCAAATATTTAAAATCCCAGTGTGCTGAAGAGCATTTCATACTGGTTTTTAAAATGCTGGAAAAATCTGAAGTACCAAAGTAGTTAAAATCCTTGTCAGAAAATTAAGAAGATTGACTGAAGGACTATGCTCCAGGTCACTGATAGCAGAAGAAATGAATTCCAGACTGCTTCTCTACCTGTGTTAGTATTTTGTATGGAAAAATAAACTGCTTTCAAAAATGTATAGGGAAGCAGGAAATCTGGAGTCTAAAATATGGCAACATACACAAACCCTTGCTTTATAATTGTGTGCACTGTAGGCCATCTGTTTAGCAGTTAAATACACTCCCATTTAAATGAGTAAGTACACTTAATGGACAAAATATTAAGATCACTGAGGGGTGAAGTTTTATATTTGCAGTGTGCAAATGCCAGAGTGGAACCACTTGTACATTCTCAGTACTACACACCTTTAAAATAACTAAGAAAAATTACTACTTACCTGCTGTATACCAAAAACTGGCTCCTTTTAAGCAAATCATTACAAAATTGAATAGATGGAATGGAAGCCTGATGGTCTCATGGCCTCCATTCCAAAAGTATAAATCAGGCTGCAGCTCAGCTACTGCTGTTGTGAACTCTTTAAATACACAGAAAGTGAAAAATACTTTCTGTGGGAAAGTGGAGGAATGGTTTAATGACTTTACTTGGAGTATTCACTGTCATTTCAATCATCTTTTAAATAAGACAGGACTGGAGAGATCTTTCCTAAACACCTTAACTAATAAGTTGTCAGTGTTTAAACAACAATTACTGTACAAAAATGGAAATTAGCTGATATGATCAAGCCATATGGCTAATATAATTGGTTTGCTCAGATTTTTAAAAATTATGAAAAACAAAGCCAGAACAGCAACATAATATAATTTACAAATTTAACTAGAGGTGATATGTTCTAGTTAGTTCGACAACAAATAACATCTTCCTGGTGTTTTAAATTAAGTGGAATCAAGGAAGGACCACGTTGGGTCCTAAATAGACCTGACCCGGGAAAAACAGATTTCCGAAAGACCCGGGGCAGCCAAGTCACCGGCTGTTGACCCGAGACACTGTTGGTAACATGGACTTAGGAGAGACCTGGGTTTGGGGAAGCAGGCTGCGTGCAGGGCCAGTGCCAGCTCCCGGCCTGAGCAGCCGCTGCCAGGGTCGGGCCCCACAGGTCCCCTCGGGTGACAGTTTGGCTCTCCGAAAGCAGGAGACCCCCGAGGGGGTAGGCTCTGCTCACGAAGCAGTATCCAAGAGGCTCGGGATTGTGTTTCTGGGCACTTTTTCAATTGCTCCTGAAACTTTGATTCGATCCGTAAAAGACTCGCTGGCTGTCAAAGCAAGACGATATTTTCCCTTCTGGTTGACTCGCACTCAGCAAAACAGACGGAGGCCATAATAAATCTGCACTGGGAAATGTATTTGTTTGTGCTTCTCTGAAGTTTTTCAGACCCTTTCTTAGTTGTCTGGAGGATGCTTTTTGTCCTCTGCCTGATTATGCTGCGTGGACGTTTCTCGATACTGTCTGAGAATGGCAATTTTGAGTCTGGGCTAACAAAAGAATGGACGTTTGGGAAAGGGAAAGCTTCATTTTCTTCTGGCAAGTTCAGTAGGCTGCAAAAGCTGAGTGTGGAGAAGAAGGAGTCCTACCAGCTGGCTGGTGTGTGCAGGAGGGGCTTTACCCTGCTCAGAAACACACCACAAGCACCCCAGAGATGCCTCTGCTCTACAGCAAATACCCCGAAATGATTTTACCCTTAGAATCGGGTTTCTTTGCTTGCTTGTTTTCTCGTACAAAACGGCTCTGATCCTCATGACCACCTCACGCTGGAGGATAAAGAGTTCACCCTCTGAGTGCCAAGAGAAGTTGAATTCAATTAGGTAAAAGCCTCATTTGCGTAGTCTGGAAACTATAGACATGGTTTAACTGATCACTCCTCTGAAATTCGCTCCCATCGCTAGTAAGTTAAAGTCTCATTAAGGTGCTCTGGACGAAGTTTTAATAATATGTTAATAATCCCTGGCCATTGGTTAAAAGGAAGGCTTTGAACCGGCTGGTGTGCTTGGAAGAAATCTACCGTCTGGTCCGGGGGGGCGTGGGGCGCGGGAAGCCCGGGCAGGGCA
>NW_010131880.1:0-8489 GCF_000699245.1 Pterocles gutturalis | reverse complement strand
TATCCCAGCTGGACCCAGGACAGGTATATTTTATAATACAGTATACCTTAGCATGGATTTTTCTACAGTGACATGAGGGTTATGCTTCACCCTTTTCCTTCATGACTTATTTTGGCTCATAGTTTAGGAACCAGACCTTCCCTCACTTGTCATTGCAGTAGATGAGGGCACGTGAAATAAATATCTCTTCCTTTAACTGTTTGTCATAGTCTGCACTTGAAACAAGAAGGAAGCTAGCAGACAAAAAGGATTCCCAATGACACAACTTTCTCACTGACTGATTCTTGGGGCATTGCATCATCTTAGGGTGGAGTTATGTCACACTCTTCTTAAGCTTCTGTTACGTTCCTTTGCAAAAGGAATTTACATTGCACTATGAGAAGATGATGGTGGTTTTCTTCATGTAAATGGGATAGGTAACTCATGGCAGCATTCCATCTCCAGTTAAAGGTCATCCACCTGCTGTTGCCAGCAGACTGGTAGGGAGGAGGTTTTGCTTCAGATTAGATGGAATGGAGTGTCAAATTTGAGTCTCGAACATCCTGGGAATGATCTCCTGGGGATTCTGCTCTGCATCCCAACATTCGTAAAAGTTAATTATAGTTGGATTTAATTTTAGAGTCCCTTTTTCTAACAACACTAAAAGTGGTGGCTGTCATTTTGTATATGCCTCTCTGATAGTTTGTCAAAAGGTTTGTTTTTATGAACTGTGGTATATTTGCTGTAGCAGAATTCATCACTGCATTGAAAAAAACAAAATATTTCTCCCAAGTCAGGAGGAGGGAAAAAAAAATGCTAAACCCCTGGATTGTGTGTTTTTTACTCACTGCCCAAAGGCAACCAACATAGTTTAAAACTGAGGATGGGGGTGACTAAATGACTTGGATGTTACCAACTTCTACGTGACCTACTTTCTCCAGAGTAATTTTTACTGTAAGCTAATCTTTACCATGTCAGTTCCCCAACACTAACAGTGTCATTAATGCGTCTTTCCCAGCAACAGTGTGGTCAAAGGTTTTGCTGATGATACCGCTTCTCAGGGCTCCAGTGACTCATTGTCTGAAACATTCTGATAACTGAACGCACCACACCTGAAAACCCTCCCTGTAAGCAAACTCAGTACAGCACTGGACCTTGACGCATGGCGTATAGCAAATATATAATTGTATATTTAGTTAGGTCAGAGGTTGTAGTAGACTGGAGAGAGGTATGTCAAATTTTGCCATTTTTTTCTTCATTGTTGGGTTTAAGTTTGGTGAAACTGTGGGGTAGGAAAGTATGGCCTCTGGGCATCTAACTCCTCTTTATCATATTCTGTACTTAAAAAATGTGTCCTACCATTCAAAAACCCACCTTCAAAACAGGATTTCGTCATTCACCACTTATTTTAAACCTATTTGCATCTAACATTCATCCTCAGTTTTCCCATGATCACTGTAAACCCATTTCTCTTGAGTCAGTCTGTTAATCTGAAAGGCTTGGGTTTTTCCTCTGCATTTTATTCCTCTCTGTTTTTATTTTCAGTCAGTTTACAAACAAGTATTTGTAAACCAACTAGTTTGAGCAAATCGTCTGAACCCAGGGGCCATGGTAGCCTTCACTTATGAAAATATGGCACACATACTCTAACCTATGTTGCTAAATTAATCTCAGAAAGATTATTTCTGCAATAAGGCTTTAGCTAGTAGCAAGACTAGCAGTGTGTGACTTGAAAGAGATTGCATATCTCACACTATAAAATAAGCTTTAGATAGTATCTTAGCTGGTGGCACTTTGATGTGGAAATCTGTACTGTTACATCCTCATAGACTACTGCACTAACTTCTGAGATTATTATTTTTGAATGAAAACTGTGTGAGAGGACCTAATGAGGGTAGTCTTTACAGCTCAGCTTCCTATCAAATTAAAGATTATTTTTGGACTTCTGTCTGCTTTATTGATAATTTAACTATTGAGGTTTCCAGAAACTTTTCAATTCAACCCAAATTCCAGCATTTACCTAGGCTTTAAGGCCAAGAAAACAAAAAAAAAAGACTTCAAACTCTGTTAAGGAGAAAAAAAAATATGGCAAGAAACTTAACTTCAACACTAGTCATTGACTGTTGATGTAAACAATGAAAGACAGATCTTTAACCAGTTTAGTGTGACGTCATTGGAACTGTATTTCTGTATTTTAGACTAACTAATAACTCTCTGATTCATCACTGAAGCAGTTCTGGCTCTTGATATGTACCTGTACTTAATTATAGATGTACTGGAGTACACAATATGCAAACATGGAGTACACATTTCTTATTTAACAGAGCAGATTGAAAGAGCCTGGCAAAATTAAAAAGAAGTATCTGTTAAATATAGGATGGAATATGATACAGAATATATTTTGCTCTTAAGTATGGCACAGAATATGGGACTTACATATCAGGCAACTGGATATGGCAACAATGTATATGGTATGTACATCTTGGGATTTGGGATAATAATCCTCATAAAAAGAAGTGTAGAGGGAATAATACAAAGTAGTTATCATCATAAACACTGGAAACAGCTCAAAAGTCTATTTGAATCAGAAGCCACTATTGAATTTAAATCTAGGATATTAGTGTCTACATACATATCCAAATGTGTGAGTGCATATACATGTGTGTACATACATTTATATAGACATGCACACACACACATAGAGTTCAAAAGCTGATGCAACTACTGAACATTGGTGACATTTTATGTTGAGGTGGTTTTTCATAATGTATGCATTTAAACACAGGTTTTGCTGATAAAATACTAATGAAAAAGAAGAAAATTATGGCTCTTCAAAGAAACTAAGGGCCAGACATTATTTTGCAATTGTCATCAAAGATTTAAATAGTTCCAAATGGACAGCCCAGAACTTCTGATCCTCCAGAGGCACTGAACATTCATAAACAATAGCTAACATTTGGAAAAGACAATATGAATTGCCCTGCAGGCTGTCTCTTTGCCGTGTTAATGCATTTTACCAATTTGCTGTCATTTTTAGTATTGCTTTACAGGGGAAACTTTTAAACTTAAGCTCCTAATTTTCAGAGCCTCACAGAAATTACCATATACTGATTATTGAGTTAGTTCAGTTGTTACCACTCCTCAAGTGAGAATGAAGCACACCATATATTATTATTTATCTTTGCTTATCTTCCCATTGTCATTGAGCATGCACTTGCTGTGTTTTGCTTCGACACTCTTTTATGTGCCAGAATTTAAACAAATTGTATTATTTTATAAACTACAAAATATGTTTTTGCACACACTCAAGACTCTGCCTTGTGGCAAATTTACAAAACAGTCATAGAATCATAGAATAGTTTGAGTTGGAAGGGACCTTAAAGATCATTGGGTTCCAACCCCCCTGCCATGGGCAGGGACACCTCCCACTAGACCAGGTTGCTCAAAGCCTCATCCAGCCTGGCCTTGAACATCTCCAGAGTCAGGGCATCCACAGCATCTCTGGGAAACCTCTTCCAGTGCCTCACTACCTTCACAGTAAAAAATTTCTTCCTAATATCTAACCTAAATCTGCCCCCTTTCAGGGGTAGTGCACTTGCTGAGGCTGCTATCAATCCCACCGTATGTGTCCAACAAAGATGTTAAACAGCGCCGGTCCCAATACTGACCCCTGTAGAATGCCAGTTGTCACCGGTCTCCACTTGGACATTGAGCTGTTGATCACTACTCTTTGAGTGTGACTGTCTAGCCAGTTCCTTTTGCACTGAGTGGCCCATCCATCAAATTCATGTATCTGCAAGGATGAGGCTTTGAGCAACCTGATCTAGTGGAAATTTAGAGACAAGGAAGTCACACGGGACAGTGTCAAATGCTTTGCACAAGTCCGGGTAGATGATGTCAGTTGCTCTTCCCTTACCCACCAATGCTGTGACCCCATCATACAAGGTCACCAAAACTGTCAGGCACAGTTTTCCCTTAGTGAAGCCATGTTGGTTGTCAACAATCACCTCCTTATTTTCCATGTGCCTTGGCATAGTTTCTAGGAGGATCTGCTCCAGGATTTTGACAGGCACAGAGGTGAGAATGACCAGCCTGTAGTTCCCTGGATCTTCTTTTTTTTCTTTTTTTTTAAAAAAAAATGGGGTTATGCCATTTACCTTTCTATTTGGAAGAAGCCAGATATATTTGCAAAAGTTTTGGCCGCTGCTGCTGAAACGCTTTATTGTTTCACATTGGCCATTGGTGGAATTGTGTCTCTCCAGCTAAAAATGCTGCTTTACTGCAAAACCTAGCGGGTAATCAAGGAGAAAGAATGGGAGGAAGTGACCTCAATGAAGAAATGAAGTGGGTTATGATTACAAATGTATATCCCACTGTCTGGGGAATGGCACTTTCCTATTCCCTGTGTGTAAGAAGACATAGGATATGTACTCTTAAGCACAGAATGTACACTATAAAGCCCATGTTTCCTTCTGACTTTTTCTTTTAATTTAATGCATGATGGAGTCACTGATTTTCTTGTTGTAGGATTGCAGGTATGCACTGTTGAGGAATTGAGGATGCCACATGTTTTATCACGATTCTTTATCGGTAGCAAATGAGAGCTAGGAGATACTGCTATAAGAAGAATTAAGGAATTAATATCAACTTTTATTAGTCCTGCCTCTTCTAACGGCCCTCTTCTTTGATTTTTCATCTCTTTGGTGACATTTCTTTATATTTCAGAGGAAATTCCAGAGCTGAGATTTGTCCTGTTGAAAGAAATGAATCTGATGACTCTTGAGAAATTTAAATGTAGTAAGCATTTCTGCAAATAAATCCCCAATGCTATTATGACTCTATATTTATCTCTCTACATCCACACAAGGCAGCCCATATAATATAGGTTCCAAAACCTTTTGGTGCAGTTAAAATTTTCAAATCAGTGACAAAATACAAATAAAAATGTTTGTAGATTAAGCAACAATTATCAAATATTAAATATGTCCTCTCATATATTACAGCATAGTAAAGCATAAATCAGGCTTACCTGTAATGAGTGCAGTTGTTTACTTCTGCTTATCATTTGTGGTTCCACATCACCAAGAAAGATTCATAAGACTTTGAGGAGACAGTGTGTTTCATGTGAGCATAATAGATGCTTTCCATGAGGATAGCTATCTCTTCTCTTTAAGGGAGGGATTGCAGACACATGCCTCTTCTCCTTTCTGGTCTCCAGAGTAATGTATCTTCAGGGACCAAATTTCACAGGGCCTATTCTGATCCTGTATTCATGCTGTGTTTGTTGATGCTGTCTGTGTGCAGGGCCAAGAGACTTCTGATGTGTCCAAGACTCTAAGTAAAAACAAGAAGACCAAAAATGCATCTTCTAGACAGATTTATCTAAGATAAAAATAAATATAGCTCCCTGTATGAAATTTAAAAGGAAAGACATTAAAGGATTTCATTTTTTTTTTGTTTTGCCACACTGTAAAATTAAAATACTAGCTAGAAATGCACTAGTCCTTAACATTTCAAGGTTTTAGGAAAAAGGTGCGTGTAGAATAGATGCCAGTGATTACACCCATACAATTAGTGTTTGTAACTCATGCTTTTACAGTCATAACCTAGATTCTAGCAATGGTTGTCGGTTTAAAAGAATTGATGTATGTTAACAGTGTGGCAGTTCAAAGCACTTGTAAATATGAATACTTGTAACCTTACCTTTAGTAGCATTGCACTGAACAAAAAATAATGGCCCACCAGTGGGCTCTACACTCTCTTTCTCCTACATGGTAATGTTAGCACAGATAAAAGCAACTGGAATCATGTCTGCAATTGTTCCTTTGAACCAGCTCCTCTTCTACCAATGATTCTTATAAGATTCTTAAGGTTTGTTGCTGCCATCTCAACAGTCATGCTGTTAAAATGTTTTTTTAAAAAATAGAGTCAAGTTCAGCATTTTAAACAGGCAGCTTTATTTAGCAACACAATTTTTTTTTCTTTTTCAAACCTTTCCTTCACTTACTTTGTGAATCCCACTCCATTTTCTAAGCTTATCTATATTTTAAAAGTTACTCTCATCTCATGGACAGCAACTGTCAATGTCCGTGGTTCACCTCACATCAAACAAGCATCAAATGTCCCTACACAAAGTCCTGTCCTGTCACTGCACGGGAGGTAGTGCAGATGTACAGAAATAAGATGCACCAAATGGTCATGGCCTCAGGCCACGTGGAAGGGGCCTTAGTGGGCCACATCTGAAGCTGTTTTAATCAGTCACAGCATCTTTGGCTGTAAGGGAGATATTTCATTTTACACTGGCTAGGGATTTGCTTCAGAATGAGACATGGTTGGGGTTTTCCTTTCAAGTAGATTATTTATCCAATCATAATTATTACAGCTGTCTCACCACCAGGTAATTAACACATATAAAGTGACTAGGATGCTTAGAGGATTACCTTTCCATTGAACTTTGTAATTCTTTTCTTTCCTCAGATTACTTGTTAGTTTATGGACAGACACGTAGCATTTGACTTTCTCTCTCTTTCTCCTCAGTATCTCTACACCATGCAATTCGGTGCCATGCACAGATATGTGACCTAGCTGTGAGCAAGGTTTCTTGCGTGCTGGCAGCAGCATGACCATATTCAGATGCATGATCTGAGCCTCCTCGGAGTGGAAAATTAGCCCTCTGGAATTTCTCCACTAACTTGCCAATGTGGCTCCCAGGACTGAGGGTAGTTACTGTACAGCCCTGACGTACTTTTGACCTATGTTCAGGTCAGGAGCCACAAAATTAAGAGAAGCATCTGCTTTTTCTTTGTATGTCTTGGAGACAGTAAGAGAAACTTACATCACAGAAGCTTTAGATTAGTGTGAAGTAATAATAAAAAAAAAAATCATTTGAAAAACACGAAGCATCTGTTGCTGTATCTGTTTGTCCTTTTTGTGTCACGAAAGTGCTGGTGTAATTTCAGACTGGCATTAATCTAATACAACAACGATTCATAGTGAACATCTGGCCTCTTTTCTTCTTGTCTGTCACAGCCCATTCTGACCCAAGAGCATTGCCGGAGTACAAGGGAAAATAAAGCATACCATCTGCCTCATTTTGTGTTTGCCCATAGTGTGTTTTCATGTTATTTATTCACTAAGTAGGGTCAAGAGCTTCAGTGCAGTCAAAAATATGTAGCAAGATAGACTTGACTTACGACACAGCTTCCATAAACTGTGGAGTAGCCTTGATACACTGGGCAGCATGGTCTGGATGAAAACACTGTATCGCGGCTTTCAGTCCAGTTAGAACTTACTCAGAGATTTATTTTGAATAACTCTATGTCATCATGAAAATAGAAGTGGCATCCAGTGGAATTCTGTGAGGGTTGTTCTGACCCTGCTGCCATTCAATGTTTTTGTTAATGGACAGATGCTAATAGAGCGTGCAAAGAGCCAGGAAGGGTCTACTGGTGTGTTAGCTGAAAGATTTCAAAACTACATGACATGGAGAAACTGAAGGAATAGTCTAGAAAGACAAATTATCATTTGACATGTGCAAATGTTGAGTCCTGGCCTTGGCCAGGATAAACAGCTAAGCAGCTGCAGGATGCAGTATTGGCACTGTAGCTGCCTACAGGTTCAGAGGGGTCTGGGTCGTAAATTGAACACGAGGCAGCACTGACAGCCTACAAGGAAAACATCATCCTAGAAAACAGAATGAAAAATAAATTGAGATAAGGAACATAACCTTGTTCTATGCAAAATGAGTAAAGCATTACTGTAGAGTGGGTTACTTCACTCTGAGGGAGACTTTGACCACCTGAAAATATTTCAGTAGGACGGAGCTCCTAGGCATCCAGAAAATACTTCCTACAGAAAAGACTTAAAGATTGTTTAGGCAAAAGAAGAAACAGTGGAGGAGGTATATGTGAAAGGAGTCTCAGCTTTGTAAGAGAAATAGAATTTTGTTGCGGCAACAAAAATTCAGACTAGGTGTTTGGATAAACTTTGTAAATAGAAAGAAGGCCTGGGCTTGTTTAGCTTGGAGAAGAGAAGATGATGGTAAAGCAGAAGATGTGGTCTATCTCGATTTAAGTAAAGCATTTGACACCGTCTCCCACAGTATCCTCGCGGCTAAACTGAGGAAGTGCGATCTGGATGATCGGGTAGTGAGATGGATTGTGAACTGGCTGGAGAAAAGAAGCCAGAGAGTTGTGGTGAATGGGATGGAGTCTAGTTGGAGGCCTGTAACTAGTGGAGTCCCCCAGGGTTCTGTATTGGAACTGATGCTATTCAATATATTCATCAATGACTTGGATGAGGGAGTGCACCCTCAGCAAGTTTGCTGATGATACGAAACTGGGAGGATTTTTTGCTGTGCTTCCATTCAGCGAGACCTAGACAGGCTGGAGATTTGGGTGGGGAAAAATTTAATGCAATTTAACAAGAGCAAGTGTAGAGTCTTGCAAGAACAGCTCCAAGTACCAGTATAAGATGGGTACGGACCTTTTGGAGAGTAGTGTAGGGGAGAG
>NW_010131879.1:0-25948 GCF_000699245.1 Pterocles gutturalis | reverse complement strand
ATTCTATGATTCTATGATTCTATCTACAGACACTTGACAATTATACTAACAAACTCACTCATCCCAAAACAGATGAGACCAGAAGTGCAAGCGTTTGTTAGAAAAAGGCCTGATGAAACTTTCTCAACCAGAAAGGCACTGGACACCATAGAAGCTCTACAGTTATGAGGATCAATAAACATTTAACCATATGCATAATTTAAAGCAGATTAATTACATGCTTGAAAACCTTACTATGCAGGAATAACTTCAAACATATCAGAGAAATTCAGGAACTGAGAAGTGACTGCAACACATTTTGAAATTTCACCACTGCTTACTAATGCTTTAAGGGCTCACTCCCTTATTTGGACTGTTGTCTTATGACTAAAAAGTTTATAATTTATCTGAATAAGTGAAAACAGTGATTTAAAATATTTTAAACAGAATAAAGAATTTTTCAATAGTGTGGAAAAACAGATTTTATATTTGGATTTACAGTAAACACTATGCACCTATATTCAGCTAGCTAGACAGAGAGAAGAAAATTATTAGTATTTTAAGATCCAGCTACTGTTGTCTTATGACTAAAAAGTTTATAATTTATCTGAATAAGTGAAAACAGTGATTTAAAATATTTTAAACAGAATAAAGAATTTTTCAATAGTGTGGAAAAACAGATTTTATATTTGGATTTACAGTAAACACTATGCACCTATATTCAGCTAGCTAGACAGAGAGAAGAAAATTATTAGTATTTTAAGATCCAGCTGCCAATCCTATTTAAAGGATGAATATTTCTTGATCCTCCTCCTGTTTGTACTAGTTGTTTCCTTTGTTTCCTTCACTGTAGAAAATAATGTACAATTGAAAAGCTTCCTTAGTACTTAAGCACTTCTTATGTCAGTGCCAACACCATGTTTACAGTGATGAATTTCTTGACCCCTGAGTAATTTGAATATATTGATTTAACATGAAGTAAAATACTCAGGCACACCCAGCTAAAAGATTCTGGAGCACTAACACTTCTGTCCAGTTTTTAATGCATTGACCCCATAATGAGCCAACCTTTGTTTTTCAATATATTTTCCTATTTCCCCTCCTTACCCCAAAATAAGGATCAGAGGTCTACTCTACTAAGAGTTATTCAGCTCACTGTCATCACCTTATGGAATTATTTATACCAATTTCAAATGAAAAAATGTTAAATAGTATAATGGCCTCTCGTTGATCTTGAGATAATCCAAATAAATAAAAACCTGTATTACGAAAATGCATATGTTACTCAGGCTACAGAGCATGTTTAGTATGCTCCCTTTTGAAAGGATTTGCATTTAGATACATGAAAGAACAGGGAGAGCTTCAAACCAGAAGTTTGTCAGTGAGGCCAGACTCAAGTAAGCATGACCATCCCTTTCCCCACATACACTCCATAGCATGTTGTTGCTGCTGGTGTGTCTGGCATTGTCAGGGGAAAGTCAGGCCCCCCTTAATCAACAGTTCAGATAATCCACTCACAGATATTTAATAATTTATAGCATTAAATTATATTTTGCATTGTGAAATGACTGCATTATTTGCTGGTCAAGAAGGGAATCACAGTAAAACTCATCACTATAATTCTGAGCGTACAAAATAAAACCTTGATTAATTAATACATTAAATTCAAAATTATGTTACAGAACAAAGCAAATTTTCAGGACAAAAGGATAATGGTCATGTATAGAAATACAATCAAATTTAATTTACTGTTTAGAGCAGCATCCTAAAGATGCTGTTTAAAATTGAATATAGTGTTTGTGGCATGTAATTTATTCTGATATTGAGAATAGCTCGTAAGAGATACATCTCTTGTTCTAACAACAACAACAAAAAGTTACAGGAGTCCATTTTCAAAGGACTGAAAGGGACATAAACCAAAACAGTTTGCTATGATCACATCTATCAGGAAAAAAACAAAACTAAATTTCATCTCTCAACAATAATAATTTCAAAACCAGACACAGCTGTATACTCAGCTGCCAGGACTAAAAAAAAACCAGATAGATACATATTCTATCATAGCAGAAGTAAGTTTTTCATTTCAATGAAAAGCAGTATTTTTTTCTCAAGTATGCGAGAAATGTTGGTTAATTGCAACCACAATTATCAAACCTGAAGAATGTGAGCTGTAAAGCTACTGCAAACTTAATGAAAAAGTCATAAAAGAACTTAGAGTTGTGTTGTATTATATTGGATTTACATCAAGGCAAGTATTAGTATAGTATACATTAGTGGTGCAGTTTGGACAGGCTGTTTAGTATATTTACAACCAGAATCCAAAAAGAACAAACAAGAACTGCAAATATATCTGTTTTCTTTTTTCATTTGGACTATTTCTTATAATGGCCCCAATGCCACTTTTCTTTCCACTGGAAGGCTGACTGTAGACCAGTAGCTCTATGTATCTGAAATAAATTCAATGTTGAGCAGCAAGTTTACTGGACTGTGTTTTCCACTGCACTAGTACAACATGCTCCCCTTGGTCTAACTTGTTGTCACCAAAATTCTACAGCTTGGAAGCAAATATTTAAAATCTTCTTTTGATCTATTTTCCCAGCTTGCCGCATCCACACCAACTGTCACAGGCTGAAGAAGAGACCAAACCTTTATAACGAAATCACGTTGACTCCATTTGTAAAGAAGTATGACAAGAAGATGCATCTTCAATGACTGTAACATCCCATGATATAAGATCATAGGCAGTACTGTAATATATTATGTTTAGTTCTTGCCACCATGCTTTAATAATGTGTTCAGACATGCTTCTACTAACAGCTGCTAAAATGCTGGGCCACAAAAACTCAAAAAGGTGTGAAAGAGGAAAAGAAGGCTATGCTTATTTGAAAATAAATATGAAAAAGGAGTAAGATGCAGTAGAAAGTAGTAGGAGCAAATATAAATCTGCTTAGCATACTACTTACAAGTCTGTCACAGGACTATAAAAATGATACTGACAGTCCTAAGTAGCATAATAAAATAACAATACAGGAGAATACACAAAGAAAATACTGGCAAAAGAAGGTCTCTTTCTATCTTTGATACCTAAACATTAATGAAAATAATTTTCAGTGACTTGCAAAGCTTTCAACAGATAAGGATAAAAGCATACAGAAACCCATAGAATACTAGGAAAGGTAGATTCCACTCTTTTCATGTATCATTTGCAATCCAAATAATTACAAATATTCAGGACATCAAACTAAGGAAGGTGAGAAAAGAATTGGAAAGATAGGATGAGGAGAGAAGAAAGGAGGTCTGAAATACTGTAGAAAGAAGAGATTATTTTAGCCACATATTAAATTAGATAACATATTTGTAAAATACACATAAATTAAAGCCATGATTCAACCACAAGATGATAGAAACACGAATAAAATATTTAAGCTCTATTGTCATAGTTACTGTCATCAAAATCCCTTGACAAAATTAAAATCTTCTATAGAGAGAAGCATATTATTTCTTACATTGTATTTTGTTACACAGCACTACTAGGTATACATTGCAATTCAGGAGCCAATGTATGGAAGGAATTTAAAATGTAGATTTATTTAAAGAGCATCGTGGTGGGCAAAAATGATGAGCATGTTCTGCCTAATTCAGAATTCCTTGGTGAATTAAAGTGTACAAAAAAAGAAATATAGGATGAATAATTATAAAAAGACGACAATGAAACTATTTAACTCCACTGGGAATATCAACCTGCAAGCCATTTGAAAGGCTTTTTTTCATGTCTCTGTTAAAGGAATTTGTATTTTAAATTGCTTGACATTTAGATGAGCAGTTATATGCAGAAGGAAGTAAGCTTGCAATTAAGTCTTAACTGATAGCAATGAGAAACAGTGCCAGCAGAGGTGGCTTAAGTTACTTGGCATCACTAAATAAAAGATAAAGATCATAGTTTCAGAGCTCAGTTTTCCTTTTGAGGATAGCATTTTACAAAAATATATTACATTTTAAAATAAATTAAGGCAAAATCATAGCCTATCATCCAATTGCTGCTCTGATTGGCAAGATTCATCACTGTACTTCATTCTTGCCAGTGTTTTCCTCAGCACAAGTACTGCCCTCAAACAGATAAGACGTCCTCATTCCTGATGAAAATATACTTCATAAACAAATTAATGTCCATGGATTTTTAAAAAGTCACATACAGTCATAAGCCGCTTTAGTAATTGCCTTTGCTGCATTCTTCTGAATATCGGGAACAGTAGAGATTTCTACAAGCGAAAGGAGCTTTTTAAGGCCCCCTGTCTGCTGAATCAGGTGCAGAGTATGCACATCTTCGAGACAATTTCCCAACACAGCAAGAGCTTCCACATGTAGATCACTGAATTCCTAATAAGGAAAAGACCCCAAATAAATACCCTTCAAATCAGGGTTAAAATATCTTTGGTTTTCAACTTTGTAGGATAATTATTATAACTTTCTTTTGGACAGTTTATTCATACTACAAATTAATTTTTTTCATAGTAATACTTTTTGTATAATTTCTTTGATGTGCCTTAGGTTGCAACAAAATTTATCAAAAACAGTAAAAACCCCAAAAGTTTCTCATTTACATCAAAGTGGTTAGGTAGGTATTCAGAAAGGACCTGTCATCTTAAAATTTCGAAAACTTCACTAATTTCTCTATGCATTTTTCTTCCCATGGTGACATCTGAACTCAAGAAGCACTAAAAGAAGTCTCATAATAACATAAACAATGAGATTTCCAAAGAAGGAAATTATATTTAAGGCCATCGATAAAAAAGTAAATTCAGAAAAAAAGATCAGTGTTCAAACTTGGAACCAGCACCAGAGTTCAGTGTATAATCAAAAATTTTGAGAAAACATTGTATAAAAAACTATATGGTGAATGTTGCTGATATTTGCAACAGTTAGAGAAATGGACAGTAAATGCAAAACATGTTACTAATAGCAAAAAGTAATAAAACAAATCTAAACATTCTGGTGAATCCCTTTGCTTCCTTTCTTAGTAAGCTACATATCCTAGCTTATTCTATTTCTACCATAGTTAGCTCCAAGTAGGGAGCTCTTTCTTCTTTCATCACTCTTCCATAACATGAATGATATTTCTCATTAGTCATACAAACATTATCAGCAAGAACAAAAAACTTTTAAGGCAAGTAAACTGTACATTGGTTTCCAGTATCTTCAGAAGACAATCTAATCCTTCATTTTCTCCCAGTATTATCCTGGTTTCTCTATCTTTGCTAATTATTTCCAAGGTTTTAAGGGCTAACAACTGAATAACTGGGTATTCAGATTTCAGTAGTTCCAGCAAGGGTGGAATTACATTCAGTGCACAAACTGCAGCACGGCTTTGAAAATCCTGCAGTAAAATATTCAACAAAGAATGTTAGTGATACAGAATATAACATTACATCAATTCCTGACTTTACAGAAAGGATATAAAAAAATCTGATTTCAAACATACAAAAAAGTCAGTATTCCAGAACTTCCAGTTCTGAAGATTTCTTTCTTTTCAGCTAAGAATCAAACTGAATATAATCAAAGCCCCACCAACTTTAAATTACAATTTTTTTTGCATGACTGAAGTACACACTACAAAATCTAGTCCTGTCTAAGGAAGCTTATTTACTCTTGATTTTGCCATGTTTGTCTCAACATACATGTTTCTTTGAGAAAATTTTTTTAATTTAGTTTCATCATTTTATTTACCTCAGTGGGGGGAAAATAGTTTTCACACTCTGCTGTGGTTGCCTGCTTATATCTTCTTTTGTTTTAGCAATTATAAAATGACAATTTAAAATTTCAACTTTAAACAGTGTATATGCAGCTTAATAAAAAGACAGTAGTAGATTATATTAAAATAGAAAAAAATAAATAAATTACAATTTGCTTTTAAATAGCTCATTGCACATGTGCAGAATGCAATTATCCTTATCAATATAAGCAAGCACCAGGTGCAGTTATCCAGATATACCCTGCAACAAAGACAGCGAGATAGTAAAAAAGGAGAAAGAGTAAAATGTGATTCTGAATAGACATGCTCTGATGCCCCAAAAGAGATAGAGTTATAAACTGAATTCATTATTGAATTGATTCGCTTAAGCCATGGAAGAGAACTGCCATACAAATGCACCATTCTTTTGCTAAGCAGCACATGGATGACATTAGTGCTGAGTGTGAAAGTAGCCAGTAACAAATCTATTCCTCCTGGTATGGAAAGTAGCTCTTGACAGCATTAACCTGTCATTAAAAAGATGTTCAAAATTGTGACTATGGACTTGCTGGCCAAAACAAAGCACAATGCAATTCCTAGCTCTTTAATTTACATGATTATTCCAATATTTTGGATAGAGAAGTTGTAACTCTCATTACTGAGATTAACATTTTCCAACGAAGAAAACAAACTCATATTTAATTAAAAAAATCTGAATCTGATTCTGATCTGACTTACATTGCTGTATAGCATGGATAATTGCATTAAGTTCAAAAGAATTAGAGTCAAATCAGCAATATTCATAGCTAATATAACAATAAAGGATTTAGGTGTAATGTTTTCAAATACCTTGAAGAACACTGGGAAGCAAAGGAACCAATATGTTAAAATTATTAACCCCACAGAGGATGGCAGGGGTAGGGGGGAGAGAGCTTATCTGCCTCTTTAATTTAGAACAACAACAACAACTTTACCTGCACGAGGAGGTAGATACATTCAACTGAATTCTTCTGAACATCAGGATCAGGGCTACCTAGCAGTCTGATAAGTGGTTCTAATCCACCTTGCTCAAATATTTGTATTTTAGTAGTATATTCAACAGCCATGTATGCTAGACAGAGTGTAGCAAATTCATGGATAACTATATCTTCTATGGGGAAAAAAAAGAAACATTTTGATCAAGTTATATTCAGCACAGTATATGTTCACTAATCCAGTGGTTTAAAAGTAATAAACAATAGCTGTTAATCATACCTGACATCTCCATAAACATGTTCCTCCATCTGTACAACATAAAACACTACTCAGTGAGTAACAGAGCTACTCCTATAAAAGCAATATCCTATTTAACATGTAGTATGACAAATCATAAGTTACAAGGAAGATTTTATTAAATTGTCCAATCAAATGGCAATAATAAATTATTTCTGAGTGTATTTTTGCACAAGGAATGAATACTGCAAGCTACCTTCTGGCGCCAGCTGTGATATAAGTGAATTTGTGACATCCAGGTCCCTCAGTAATTTCTTGACATCATCTACAATGAAATAAATACAAATATGAAGCCTTCTGTTTGGCAATCTTGGCTGAGTAAAGAAACACATTCTGCTCCAAGGGAAATGCACTTATAGTTACTCCCTGAGTGACAAAAAGATCTGACTGGGAATGACACACAACTGAAGTTATACTAAGATCATAATGGGCCTGGAAAACACAGAGATTTTCAAGTACCAGATGATATTCTTTGACATTTGATACATACAAAGTTCCTCAATACTTTAATGAAACTTTATTCAAAATACTTGTATCTAGAAGGTTCTGATTAAGTATTGCACAGTTTTAGTTGTCAAAGAAGTCATACCCCAATAGTTAGAATTATTTGTGGTTAAAATCAAACTAAAAGCAATCCTTCTGTTACTTGATTTTCAAGCCATCACTTTCTAATTTTATGCTAACACAGCCCACACTGCAAATTGAAAACATGGATTATATAGGTCTTATTAAAATCACACTAAAGACTTTCAGAATGCATTTTTGTTGTTGTCAATGGCAAACCAGCAAAACCACAACCACTGGATAGAACAACCAGAAAACATTCATGTGATCTTACAGGGCTGTGTTGTTACTATCAACACTTCAGAGTGCTGAAATGTAAGAAAAAAGGTATGAGTTCAATTTACTTTTAAAGAAAAAAACAATTAAGATGTGAATATAAATGCAAGTTCTTCAGCCATTCAAATCCATGTTTGTGCAGCAGTGTTTGAAGCCAATGTCTGAAGGGAGTAACTATACGCTAGAGCCGAATTTAAAGTAAGGTGAAGAGCATAAGGTTGAATGCAACATGAAAAGCAGGTAGCAGTTGATGAAAAGACTTACATAGTGGTTAGGATACCACCATGGAAGACAATTGGGTAGAACATCTAACAAAATAAGACCTAATTAATTAATTAGAAGTAGGTTTATAAAGCAATGTAAAAACAACAAGCCACTGAAACTCAACCTCATGTCATTTAATTCTTTCATCTTCAGGTATGTCTACCTGCCACTCACTGCAGCTTGATCATTTGGCACTCAGCCACCCAGCACAGATGTAATACATCCATTCTCACCTTATAAAAAGGTACCCAAAAATCTGCATATACTGTGGTTAAATAATTGAATAGTGGTATGGCTACAACAGATACACTACCTTGCTGTGAATGCAATGTCTCTGAGAGATATTCCAGACTACTCGAATTTCACTAGCTCAGATACAGATAACAAAACATTTACAGCAGCACTGGCCGGCCAAAGACGCTGGGTAAATATGCATGCCTATGGCTGATACTTCAGGGATTTTTCTGCCATCAATATTTGAGTTAGTTACCGTAAATTTAACACATTTTCTCCCTTATCACTGCAGTTACATTAATACCTCAAGTAGCAACTGATATTTAACCATAGCATTTTCCATAGATGATAAATACTACTTCATCCTTCTCTCCCAACTTCTGTAAAAGAATGTGTCATGTCCACATTGGTGGGCATCTTATGTAGTCAGGCTTTCCCCAGGAGACATAATTCCAGTATCAAACTGTTTCAATTTGGTCCCACCAAAACAAAAATAAGGGTTGGAGGAAAATTAACTTCTTTTGTAATTTTTTTCAAAATCAGTGGAGTTCACTCTAGCTGAATTTGTTCCTTTATTCTAGGCTGTTAATACAGAATTTTTTCTCATGCGCCACCTATGGCTTTGATGACCACACTCATACACATTGAAAAATATTCTCAATGTGGAGACTCTTACCATTAGAAGCCAGGATGCCAAGTACCATGACGGCATTTCTGCGTACAATTGGATCATCATGTGAGATGAGTTTATAAAGACGTTCCACTGCTCCAAGACCAAGAAGTGTCACTTTGTTTTCATCACCTGAAGAGTAATTAAGTTAAAAGTTCTATAAAAAATGCAACAAGCTCAGAGTTCTAATATAACAAAGTAAACCAGCTACCAATCTTTTACTGGACTGTAGAATCAAAGAACAAAGGCCTGGACAGGACCTTGTGAGATCGTCTAATCTATACCCCAAATAGACATGTGTCAAATAATATCAAGGATAAATAGGATCTAGGATTAATTCACATTTGCAAAGCAAAAGATGCTTCTGTCTATTGGACACCTAACTCATTTGTTGGAGACTGCAGTGGCAGTACAAACCGCCTCTTTCTAGGTGAAAGATAATACTAAGAACCTCATTTTCCTCTCTTCTTGCCTCTCAATTTTATTTTCCTCAAAATTACAGAAGCAGCTACCAGGTTTTGGGTCATTAAATTCCACCTGAGATTTTTACCACCTGACAATGGAGCACTTTGTAGCTGAATAGGTCCTGGCCATGCAAAGAACAAAAGCATTTTGTATGATTACAGCCTAATTTTTAAATATATAAAAATGAAATATTATTTTAGTTGCTTTTATAGCACAGGTCAGATTGGTAGGTCAACATAGTCCTAAGAAACGTCCGTGGCTGTCAGAAAGATGATGGAGTGTTCAAGGCAAGGCTGGATGAAGTTTTGAAGCAACCTGGTCTAGTGGGAGGTGTCCTGGCCCATGGCGGGGGGGGGGACGGTGTGTGGAACTCGATGATCTCTAAGAAACAAAGTCCAAAACCTACCCCTATTCTCAGTTCCCACAGCAGCTTTATAAATAATTTTCTAATGAACCATGCCTGTCCTTTCTGTGTACAAGTGAGCAATATGAGAAGAAACTCGATAACTATGCTCATACTCAGTCCAAAACACAATTAAAATAAAACAACAATTTTTTATTGAGGGTTGTGACTTAATTTACTAGCAACATTCAATAAAAGAATTAACTGCAAAGTGAAAGCAACACTTTCTCTTGTGCCACACTGCAAAGTTAGTCTAGTCTCCTTGAAGATTTCAGGAATATCTACATTAACAATTTAAAGGATTATTCGTTCAGTAGAAACAGAAAAATTAAATATCTGTCCTTTTGCAGTGTGCCATATTTTACTGCGGACAGCAGGGAAGGAGCCAACAAGAGGTTACAGTGTGTGGTTCATAGCTGTCTCCCAACAGTCCAAATTCTCTCTTCACATATTCAAAATTTGGTTGCATGCCCTCAGCCAACCTTGCCATATTAAGCTTAACCTAAACATCTTTCAGAACCCAGTGATCCCTAATCAACTGTCAAAGCCTTCAGCTCTTCTCTCACAACTTCAGCAGTGTTGATAACTGCCATCAGTACAACAAACAGTGCGTAAACCCATATTTTTTTAAGAAAACAAATTAAATGGGAATTAATATTTAAACAGATTATATGAAGAATGCTACCAATTTGAGTGGCTGGCATGGAATGAGTAGGAGGCAACTTAGGAAATTATGTGCTCCATACTTTTGAGCCTTCGTTACACAGTTGTTTTCTGGGTACCCAGAACATGACGCTTAGCTATAGATAATACAGGAAGGACCTTTGGAAGATTTGGAAACTTGGAGACTTGTTAGATTCCCAACACATACTGAAATAAGCTTGATAAAGGAGGCTGGGCAGGTTCCAATAAATCATCTTTCACAGAAGTGCTGACACAAGAGCTATATGCAAAAATAACAGAAACAGGCTAAAAAGTAATTTTCATTGAAAACTGAATCTTGAAATAATTACACTGGTACAGAAGTTTCAAAATGTAACATTAAAAAGATAATTCTTTCCCAGATGCAGGTCTGTTGGTCATAACAAAACAGATATAGGTTATATTTAAACCAAGCTCTATTAAACAGAGAATATAAAATTCTAAAGCAAAATTATAAAAATTTCCTTCATGCAAGCCACAGGACTTCTTTATAACTGCAAATAGAGGTTTGATAGATATGTCAGAAAACCCTTAAAACCTTAACAGAGACCTTTGAAATGAAATGAAGATTTCAGTGCTAGGAAACGAAAAAATTGTGAACTACTATAAAAATCTAAGCAATGCAAAGGAAAGCTCATTGCAAAAACACTAACCTTTTGATGCAAATTTATACAGAGCATCACATGCTTTGGCCAAAACTTCCTCTTCAGGAGAACTAAGCATTAGCACAACTGTTGCTGCTGTTTTGCTTTCAATACATAACGGATCAAACTACAAACAAAACAAAAAAAAGAAATAAAAGTTTGGTTTATACTGAGCCTTCTTGTGTGCTACAGTAGACTCCCACATTTAATAATAATAAAAAAATCTAGTTTGAGATCTACACTGAATTAGAAATATTAACTTCAGTTGCTATTTTCTTGGAGAAATTCAAGTTGTTAAAAACAATTTAAGACATTGTTGAAAAATAAGAAAGAATAATTGACTTCCAAATACAATCAAGATTTCATCCTGTATTAAGATTTTGGTAAAACCTTGACACTTCCCTGTACCTCTCTAGGAAGTCTTGAAGGCAAACAAACTATGTAATTCTGTTACACATGTAAGAGCATCCTGCAGCTTTGGAACCAAACATGAGAAGAAGTTTCTTTCGAGCAGCTGTGCCCACAGCCTATGAACCTAGGTGTTGTATGAGGAAGAGAATTTAGTTACTCTGCAGCACTAACACTTTGTGGTTGCTTTAAAAAAATAAAAGGACCCTTCCTATGCCTTCATCAACTCAATTCACTAGCTCCTATACTATGATCTTGAACTAGCTCAAGTATTTCCATGATAGAATCTCTGCTCATTCAGCTAGAAATGATACAAAGTGTTCATTTCCATTTATGGCATCTCTCATACAGAAAGAAATCTTCCAACAAATCTGGCAGTTTTCACCCTCTTAATAGACTAACACCACTTGAGCAAGGGCATCTTCTAAAAAAGTCTTTCGTTCTTCAGCAAGACAGAAGAATTTCTGAAAATTATACCCATTAAAAAGTTTAAAGTTTATTTGGATTTAAAATAATTTTTAATATGGAAAAGCTGTCACACTTTAGGCCTATAAAGTATCTTTGTTACATACAGAAACTACTAGATACTGGAGTCACGCAGTCTTGCAATATCAGTGTATTTATCTTTAAAATACAACAGATTAATAATTTAATATGGCAATAAAAATTATTTAAAATATTCTTAGTAATATGGCATATACCATATTATTTATACAGTATATTTTCAAAAATGTCCATTACTTGTTTTACTTCATTTTAAAATCCTTTAATAGCTATATCAGAGGCACATGCTGCTGAACAAGATGGGCATGAAGACACATACAAGTCAGTTGTCAAGCAAGGAAATTATTTGGAGTAAATATTAAAAAATTTTTTTTTAAAAATATGAATGTGCTAGAAAGAAAATGGAGGCTTTCTTTCTTCTCCCTCCTCTGTCTTTTCAAAAATAAGGCAAAACATAATACTAGTACTCAAACTTCTAAATTCATATTTTTGGTAGGTTTTAAAAGCTAAGTAATATCATCATCTTGCACGAGGCGTATCACACATTTTAACAGTCTGCAAGATCAAGGTCCAAGTTTCACAAACAGTTAAGAGGTTGCCTGGCTAATGTGCTTAACTGGTCTCCCTAGCTTCAAAGAGGTCTCAAAACCTGAAGACACTGTCCATCTTCATGCCTGCTGTGACAAGCTGGAGGCATGGGACAAGTCACGGAACAGAGCTCCTTTTTAAAGAAAATATAATCAGCTTACTGTACTATAAGTCATTTTGCTTAATAATGACTCAGCCATAAGAATTAAACCAAATAGTGGCACAGTGGTCCAAGTTACATCTTAATGATGGGCCTAGAATGATGGAGTACTTTATGGCAATTTTCTTTTTGGATTGCAAGGATGCAAAAAATTCAGTTTATCACAGCAACATTCATTCATTCTACCCATATGAGAGGCATATAGGAGAATTAAGAGATGACTGGAAGTCTCTTTAGCCACCTTCATACTGCTCTACCTCTACACATTTGTGTCCTTGCACGGACAGAACATGATCCTCCAGGTGAGTGCTATCGTTTAAGCACAGACATAACTCCTGAGTCTGGCCAAAATCCTGGTAATAGGATAAAACTATAATTTTTAGTAAAGGCTGTTAGTCCTCCAGAGAAAAATAAATAACAAAGATTGATCTCAGATGAAGTTTAATAAGAAATGAAATAAGAGTTTTAAATCTCACTTATTTATTTACATTGATCAAACACCAAAGACGCTATTATGTTGCTCTACTTTCATTTCCTTTCATGTTCTGAAGTAATCGTATAAACCACAATGCAATGATAATTCCTAGAATTTAATGACAGGCTGGCAGATGAGCAAAGTGAAATTGTTCTAATCTGTACCCATTTGTATAGGCATTAGATTCACTACTACTGTCTGAAATTTTCAATAGGCTTTTTCCTATTAGAAGCAGTTTCGTGCTGAAAACACTGTAAGAAGAGAAACCGAAATCAACGTATGTTTAAGAAGTCAGAGGCCTCAACAGGTCAGTTGCCGGGAAGTAACACCATTCTTCAAAACTATCATAGAACTGGATATGACTTTTGCTTATCAGAATGCCAGCCTAGCTAGAGAGTTTTTTTAATTATTATTATTTTTTTATTCAAAGCTTGCTCCTAAATCTTCCTGCATCATTACAGACTCTTTCCTTAATGGCACGTACAGCACAGATTATGTGCTAGAACAATATGCTTGAAGTTACAAACAACTTTGAATTAAACACAGAAATTTAACTCATAAGCAACAACATTTCCAACATTCAGTTTGTATTAAGAAAAAGGCAAGTTAAATGAAAAAGTTATAATTCAAAAACTCCTATATGTCTTTGATCGTGACTTTTGTGTACATTTGACTTCAAAGCCATTAGAAACTGCAGAGTTTTGGGGTTTTTTTGGCTTCCATCAGCTTAACTTAGTTGAAATTGAAGGTAATACAAAATATATTAGTCAGACCAAAGACCCATGTAGGCCAGCATCCTGTCTCTTACAAAGGCTGGTAAAGGTGCGGGCAAGCAGACTACTCAGCTTTGCTTATATTCCCTCACAGAATCTAGCACTCTGCAACCTAGAGAACTCGTGAGCTAGCGATTTTATCTCTGTGTTCAAAAAAGCTCAAGAAAAATTTTCCACCACTTAATTTGGTAAATAATTTTTCAAAGCCATCTGTATTTTAGCCACTCAATATTCTGAGACACAAATATCCCAGTTTAACAGCCTTATAGTGCCTTTTCTTTGTTTTAAAACTACTACCCAATAATTTTATTTGTCCTTCATAGTTCATTGACCATAAGAAACAGTAAAATAAATTAGATCCATTTGCCTTCCCTGTTTATTAATAATTTTGGAAGTTTCTATGATATTCCTTTTCACAGGCATTTCCTTTTGGGGATCATAGAATCATAGAATGGTTTGGGTTGGAAGGGACCTTAAAGATCATTGAGTTCCAACCCCCTGCCATGGGCAGGGACACCCTCCACTAGCCCAGGTTGCTCAAAGCCTCATCCAGCCTGGCCTTGAACACCTCCAGGGATGGGGCATCCACAACTTCTCTGGGCAACCTGTTCCAGTACCTCACCACCCTCACAGTAAAAAATGTATTCCTAACTACTAATCTAAATCTACCCTATTTCAGCTTAAAACCATTTGATCTTTCCTAATGCAGAAGCCACTCTGTCTGTTCTTGTTAACTTTCTTAATACCTTTCTATAGTTCAACTGTACCTTTTCTGAGATGGAAACCTCAGAACTGTTAACAGCATCCAACATGTGTATATATAATGTACTTGCTAGTGATACTGTGTTTTGCCTTTTATTTCTAGAATTTGAAATGTATTTATTCACATTTGCCTACTTAGTAACCAGCTGCCATGTTCATGTAAGTATCCACATTAATTCTGATAGAGTGGATGACACAGGTTGCAGAATAAAACCCCACTGCATTCCACTAGCAACCTCTCTCTGTTATGAAACCTGAAGAGTAATTTGTTTTCTCACCTTTGCTATTTTATAATCAGACATTATTGCCAGGAGAGGAATTTCTTTTTACCTGTTAGCGTTTATGTGAGTGAAGAGCCTCATCTAAAAAATTTTGAAAAAGTGAAATAACTGTATCAACCAGATCACCACTATCCACTCGCTCACTGACTCTTCCGGAGAATTCAAATAGGTTTCAGAGATTGGACTTTCCACTGCACAAGCAGTAGCGATTCTCCTCCATTACTATCATATTTATCTGTGTATCTTTTTTTTTTTTTTGTAACTATTTCTACCAATTAACACAGCATGGAAGACAAACTTTCTGTAATTATTATTGTATTTCTTTTTGAAAATGAAATTTTCTACCCTCCACTCCTCTAGTACCAAAGGTACACATTAAATACCATACGTAAGAGTACCACAATTTCAGATTTTAATTATTTTTCAATTAGAACAAGACCTGGGCAAATACTATGTATTTGGGCAATTTCTTGACATTTGTTTTAGTGATTTCCTACATAGCTTTGTCTTTTGACACAAATAGTCATTTTGCTCTTCTTTTATTCCTTTAATCACCTAATAGCGTCCCTCTAAGAAGCTTCCTGCTTCTCATCGATTTGGAAAAGCTTTATTGCTAGTTTTTGTATTCTTGCTAGTTTTCTCCCAAAATATTTTGCTGTATTGTGACATCATGCTTTTACTTCTCATTTGTGAGTGCAAGGGGCTTTTTTTCCCATTTAGATGCAAATCCTGCCTTTTGAAGGACATATTTATCTATCATTCTATTGTTTAATCCTGCTGTCATTTTTTTTTTTTTTAATCCTTTACATCTGAATTAACTCACTACAGGTCTGCTTTATCCTTGCACCTTGTGCAGACTCCTTAGAAGCATTACTGATATCTCTGATATTCTTAAGCCCTATTTCTTTACCTAGAAAAACAGAGTCAATATATACCTCGTCACACTAATTGTTTCAGTTCTGTCACTGTCTCATCTCCTATGCTAACAATATAAAACCAAGATATTACACTGAATCACAAACAGTTGATTTCAGAAGGAACCTCTGGAGATGATCTGGTCCAACTGCCCTGTTCAGAGCAGGGTCAGCTAGAGCTCAGGGCCAGTGCATAGTCTGATTTTGAATATCTACAAAGATAGAGATTCCATAACCTCTCTGGGCAACCTGTGCCATGTTCCATCATTCTTACAGTAAAAGAGGATCTTTTTTCTTATGTTTAAATGGAACCTCCTGGGTTTAAGTTTTTTCTTATGTTTAAATGGAACCTTCTGGGTTTCAGTTTGTGCCCATTGTCTCTCATCCTTTCACTGGGCACCACTGAGAAGAGTCTGGCCTGACTTCTTTGCTCCCTCCTATCAGGTATTTACACACACTTACAAGACCCCTCCAAGCCTTCTCTCACACACTGAGCTTCCCAACTCTCACTCTCTCCTCATACAACAAAAGCTCCAAGCCTTTGACAGACTTGCTCCAGTAAGTCCATGTCTCTCTTGTACTGGGGAACCCAGAACTGGACACAGCACTCCAACTGCGGTCTCACTCACCAACATGAAATGGAAGACAATAGTCCCCTCCTTCAAGTTGCTGGCAACACTATGTTTAATGCACCCCACTATTTTGTTAGCTTTCTTTGCCCCAAGTGCACATTGCTGGTGCATGTCCACCAGAATCACCAGGTCCTTTCTGGTAAAGCTGCTTTCTAGCTGGTCAACACCCAATCTGTACCAATTATTCCTCCTCCAGGTGTAGGACTTGGCATTTTCCTTTACTGAACTTAACAAAATCCCCATTTTCCCATTTCACTAGTTTGTTGAGGTCCCTCTGAATGGCTGCACAACCATCTGGTCTGTCAATCACTCCTCTCAATTTTGTATCTTCTGCAAATGTTCTGAGGACATACTCTGTCTCATCATTTAAGTCACTAATGAAGTTTAACAGTACCAGACCTAGGATCAAACCTTGGGGCACTAATTCCTGACCTCTTGTTGGACCTCATGATCACAACCCTTTAAGTCTGGCAGTTTGGGTAGTTTTCAATACATTTACACTGTCTGTTTCTCTTGTCTGTACTTCATCACTTTGTCTATGAGGATGTTATGACAGACAACGTTGAAAGCCTTACTAAAGTCAAGTCAAATTAATATTTCAGCCTTAATTGATCAAAAGAAGGTATTTCTGTGGAGACTGAAACTCAGGCGTTGACACTACCACTTCATATAGTCCACCTTTTTAACACCAGTGTTGTGAATTAAGCCATTTTCAAAAATACTCAGGTATATAGCTTTCTTTCAGTGATGATGCCTCAGTATTTTCTCTAGTGGTAATCTTAGGTTTCCATTTTAATGTTTATGCCCTAGCTGATGATCAAACAGTAATATTGTTCTCCAAACTTAATGGAGATAGCATATGAAAAGTTCCTACCAATCTATGTCAAAGCTAGCATATTTTATCTTCCTGAATTACTGTCTAAAGTCATCCATATAAAGATAGAGGCTCAAAGCAATATTTTTCCTGGAGAAGCCCCATTCTGAGAACAGATAATAGTAAAAGACAAATTATGAAAGGCAGGGAAAACAGAGTCCCCAGGAATACTTTCTGAAACATATAAGCAGTGACTAGGCTGAGAGATGTGTTTCCCACCTGTTCCTAGAAATCTAAAAAAAAATTAGTGGTCATCTGCAGTACCATATATTCTCAGAGCACTCCACATGCACAAAGGCCCTCTTTCATAAGGCTGTCCACATTATCTCAAGGCTTCTTTCCTTGGACTTGACATTTTCATAAGCAGATTATCAATCAGAAGATAATAGCTAATACATCTTTTATTTTGTCTGCATCTCATTTCCTGCCATCCGAAATACCCAGGTGAAATGTAAAGTTTTGAGATTAGATTTTACATGATCACTATTAACAATATTCTCACAGCTAGAAGATTTTCTTGGTTGATAGTAACAACTAATCGGTGACATATTTTTATGTTTAATACTGTTTTGCTATGCAACTTTCAGGTTTCTTTCTCCTGATGCTAGAACAGTTATCCTAGCCTGAAGTACAATAAGGGTAAAAACTAAGCCAAAACCAGCAGATGCCATCTGCACTTCACTCATTCCAATTCTTTGCCTTTTACTAGTTTTACTGACCTTTTCCCTAAGCTTAATTTTCTTCAGCTAGTGAATATCTAACACTATTCACAGTTTATTGTAGTAGTTAGTAAGCTGTACCATACCTTTCTCCAGACACTCTAATGGTGTTTTTTTGATCTAGAAATTGTGGAGTTGCTTCTCCCAATTTTCTAGATATTACTGAAAAAGTCAACTTTTATTACTTTGGAGGGTTTTAGCTCATCTGTATGTCTTAAATCTACTGTCATGCTTTCAATTTTTTTTTCCTTAGGCTGCAAAGATGCTTAGTTTTAATTCTTCAGACCTGTCTTAATTTGTCCTATTCACATTCACCTCCTTTGTGTCTCCTCCTGGTTTTCTAGGTTATTCCATGCACAAATGGTTTTAGATCAATTTATCCTCTCATGTTGAAGTTTTATGTCAAGTCTCCACTCATAAGGGTTCATTATTGTTTGGATGTTATGAATTACGTTTGTAATATTCATCCTTCCACAGAACAGGTGGGCAAAACTTTATATCAATGGCTATGCCTCAGTGACATCATGACTATTATATATTACTGTCTTAGTCAAAACTATTTATGCTTATTTAATATTGAAATTGTGACGTAGTTTTTGGGGATCAACTTTTCTATGACCTTGAAAAAGCTCTTGCAGTACCATCACTCTTTACAGACAAACCCATTAGTTTTTTTAGAAGTGTACTGGACTTTGCATTTGGTTTCATGCTCCTTTCTGGGACTCAGTGAGGTCCTGACTTCCATTAACTTAGTTATTATCTGGGACAGAATTTATATTATACTTTTTTCAATGTTTCTGTTTTATTTCCTCTACATCTTTCTGAATAAACCAACTAATCTTTAAAAATACCTATAGTTCGAACCTCTATCTTTTTAGGGGTCTCTTCGTATCTTGTGAATTTATAGAAGCTCTTGAAAAGTGTGCTAGTGTCAGACCCTTAATCTCGACCTTTTAAAAAAAGTCACATTACCACTGTTATTGTGTATTTGGCTTCAGCTCTTGCGCTTCTCACTGTGGCACTTCCAATGATACCAGAAAAACTTGAACTGCTGCTAAAAACTGTATATCTTTATACAGAGATCCAGAATACATAGTACTGTCATTCAAAATATCTGTAAAATTTTGCATTCAGTAAAAAACTCTGTAGACCCATCTAGGCTCTTAACTCTTTCATCCTCAAAGAAAATGAATGTCTCCACAGTTGAAAAGACAGGCAGATTTCAGGTCGCTCTTCTCCTTTCTTCTTTGATTTTTACAAATGGAAAGCCAATACTGTTCTTCAAATAAAAAGAAGCCTGGATTGTTTCATACATAACTATTTGGAAAGCCTGCCAAAGACAACAATCTCCACAAAGAACTACACATGCCCAGTCACTCTGGTTTGTATACTGTCCAAGAAAAGCATAAACTGAGTCATCTTTAAAAGACATTTTTAGAATAATGTGAGTAAGCTAAGAGAGTAGGGAACCATGTAAGGATGGTAGAGCTGGGCCTATAATTGTGTAATGTTTATTTTATAGCACATAGCAGTTTATAAACTTACCACATCCTTGGGTGGAGGCTCAACTTCCTTCTTTACTTTTTTACCCATTCTAAAAACAAAATTTAAAAAAAAATAAAAGCAGACAAACAAACTCCCTTCTGTGATTTAGGAAACCGTTTACCAGTGATTTAGGAAACGCTGTAAGCCAGACTTTCTCATTCATTTGACTCACCTAATCAGTTTCAAGATTTCTTTGACATAGTAATTTCTATGCAAAAAAGTTGTAGCTTACAAACAAAACAAACTTTCTAACACTTGAACACAGTTGGTAAAATACATCTGTCAACAAAATATGTAACTAAAAAGAAAGATCCAAGACACCACAAGCTCAAGTTGCAATGTGGTACAAATACAGAAGACATGCATTTCTGTAACTTAGATTTATTTGCATCTATAAATCACATATGAACTTGAAGGTCCTATTAGGGTATCTTCCCACGTTTGTCTATATATTCTATGTTGGCAAACATTCTATACAACTGCAGAATGTACAAATAAGTTCTACTTTGAAAGTGTGATTCAAATTCAGTTAGAATTCTCAGTTCATATTTCACAGAAGACAAAAATCAGTTCTGCAGGTATTATGAAACTTCTGCACAGTACAAATTTCACTGATTTTAAAAAGTTTACACCAAGTCCAGCTTCTGTCTTCTGCTTTTTTTTTTTTCTATTAGCACATGTGCACATGAACCAGGAAGACCTTCTCAGCTGCATCTAATAGTAGCTTCTGAAGCATATGGATGTAATACCTCATGTGGACTCAATTTCATGTGGCTTGCCAAACTTCAGCAGAACCTTCCAGTTAAGCTACAGGCAAAAGTAAAGAGCAACATAACCCACTAGCTATGCACAGAACATAACCCAAGTTATGCCAAACTTAGGTTTATTTTAACACTGTGAAAGTGAAATGCGCACTGTTAGGACCCCTTAGTAACTCCTCAGTTATTTCTCAAAGGGAAACCACACATTCACCCTCAGCCAGGACTAACCTGACAGCCTCCCTGTGGTTTATGAGATTATTTTCTAGTGTAATATGAGCTGTAGCCTGGCTGGTTACAAAACTAAAGGCTATTGCTCATTGTGTTCAACAAAAATTTGGAGCTCTTCTTGAATCCTCTGAATTTTTTCAATTATTATTCCTCTACTGGCCTCTCAAATATACTGTGATATAGCAGTAGTGAAAGCAGTCGATAAGCACATCCTAAAAACTGATCTGAAATTTAAAACTTCATACACAGGTCACTAATTATAGTTTTGAGAGGAAGACCACTGCAATCAGAGATTCTTCAATTCCAGTCTGCTTCATACTTACGCATATATACATACACATATATGAACACGCACACACTAGAACTCAGTGTTCCAGAAAGTGCAGCTTTGGCCAGGGACAAATTACCTCAGAAGAGAAAGTATAAGGACAAATTATCAACAGTATATTCAACAAAAGTGATGAACATACTACCTTCTGATTTCTGCAATCACTGTAGAAAGTAAGCATCACACATACATGCAAACGTCAGATTTACAAGGACATTCAGGAAATGTGGGTTATTTACGTTGTGTCAAATCCTAGTATGGAGATATGGACACTTATTTAGAATTATTCAGTTCAGCTCAAATAATTTCAGGTACAATTTAAGCTAAAGTCATAAAAACAATATTAATTCTGAATGAGTTTAATTAGGTTTAAACCAAACAATTTTAAAAGTTAATTCATGTGAAAGTATTTATAACATTGTACAATTAACATTCACAGATTCAAATAAATATACATATTCCAAGACCGTGAATAGCTAAAGCCTTTAATGGTAAATATTTCTTCGCACTGTACAAATATATCCAACCTCTGAGAATATTTTCAAGAAACTCATCCATTTTTTTTCTACATATTCAGAAATATTTGGCTCCTTGGTAATATTAAAAAAGAAAGCAGTATAATTTGTAGCAACAAGCACAGAGAACAGGACAATTACTTTATTGTCGATTATGCTCCTCAGTCAGTTTCTCTGCTGTGGTTACCATTCCAGATTTCAGTGCATTCTGCCATCAAATGCTGGTGTTAGCCTTGTACCCATAAAGCTCTCTGTATTCAGTAGTCATTCTCTGACTTGATACAGTGATGCATGTGGAATTCTTTGGCTTACTGATAATTAAAAATGCATCTTCTGCATTGAATTTTAATTATCACAGACAATCAATGTGTACAGGTATTGAAGGGCTATTGACCCACAAAAGAACTTCTTATTCAAATCCCTTTCTCTCCATGATAACTGCATGTTGTCCTTTTCTCAGTAGGTTTAAAGTATGCATATCTTTGATTCTCAGTTCACCATCCTAAATATTTAAAATTCAGAAAAAAATTGCAGCAGGATTTAGATTTTTAAATATGATTAAATGCTACGTCTATGTTACCTGAAAAACTTCTTTTAAAAACTAAAACCTAAAACTCTATTCACTAGTAAATAAGTGTAATTAATTAAACCTTAAAGACAAAATAAAGAATATTGTCATTTGAGTAATATTCTCTAATTCATGTTCTGTAGGTTTCTAGAATCATAGCAGCATACTTTTTCCATGTATGTTTTTTGAGATTAAAGAGTTGATTGTTTTAAATCATGTAGGGCTAGAGCTAATAAAGAACTTTGACATAACAGATGTAGCCAATGCACAGGCAAGCTATCTACAAAGTTACCATTCTATGCTACTTCCTGTCCTTCACCTGGAATTTATTGCCTTCAGTGGTAGACAAATGAGCCTGCTTTAGTTTGCTCTTACCCCGTTTCAGCACAATGGTCTAATCAGGCATTGTCTCTCACCCCACAGGACAGTCATTACATCTAACTAAATCCTCACTCCAAAACTATAGTCCCCAAGACTCTCCCTCAGCTCAGGCTATTCTTGGTGCCTAAGCTCAGCAGGCACTTCCTTGTTTCACTCTGAACTTCCTTAGGGCTTCCAGCTTTCCCATAGGACAAGAACTACCCCAGTGTGAGTACCTTAAGCTAAACCAGTATCCAGGAACTGTGAGTGGTGTCCATGAAACTAAATTAGGCATCAGTACTTAAGTTAGTCACTCTCCTTGATAATCAATGGAGATGTAGTCAACATATTCAATAGCTCTTAAGGGAGACTGATCCTAAAGTAGGTATCTAAAATGGAGCTGCACCTTAAAAAGAACTACTTTTTCCTCAGACCAAAAACAAAGTCCAGAGTTGCTAGCTCATGTACTGAGATTTGCACTGACATCTAAAGTTCGTGAGAGAAACTTATTACCCTGTTTCTCCACATGAATCCACATGCCAGGCTAGGTCTGGCAGATACTATCTCACTAGACTGAACATTAGCAGAACCAGGCATATGACAAAAAACAGCCACGACTTTTTAGAAGTGGCTGAAGGAACAGGCCCATTTCCAGTAACATCTCTGTGACTAGAACATTTTGCCCATAAGCGGAAAATGATTTTGAGGAAGGTCACAAATGTGGACTTTTTAGTTCAAAAGTGAAACCCTCTAACCTCTTGGCTATTATACATGAACTGACATCTCTGCCATATGAAATAAGGAAAATTTATTTAGTTTTTGAAAGATCTGTTGCAGATGCCTGCCCAGAGGAGCAGATTCCAAGTACCAGATCATAAGATAATGATGGCCTCTTACTTCATTTTTATTGTCTTGCTCTAGGAACCTCTCTGCTCAGTGTGAATAGTTGCTTAGATTGCACATCTTGGATATCCATTTAGTTCTAGTCACTATACCTTTTTTTTTTTTAAATACAAGATGATGGATAGCAAGTGAACTTAAACAAAAAAAGAGAGTCTATAAATCATACTTTGAAATATGAGGAAAGTTTTATGATGTTTTTTCTGTTCAAAATACTGAAATCTTCTAAACAATTCATTTACAGTATGGAGTATATACCTACAGTATCAGTCCTGTTTCATACACTTAAAAAACTTAATATTTAATGGTTTTAAGTACAGACAATGCATTTAGAAAACATACGTGTTCTATTTGCATCTTCTTTTTTCTAAAACCTTAAATAACTGACACAAAAACCTAAGGCCCTGCAAACACCGAATGTTAGTGAGACTTGAGACAAATATTAAGGAATAAGTCAAAGACACAGCCAGCTGTGGAACTTACCTCTTAGTCAAGGCACCAAAGGTCTCTTCTGAGAGCAATTACTCCTATGGAAAAGCAATGCAAAGAGAAGGATTTAAGAACAGCTTCCAATCAGTTATTGTTATTACATGTTCCACTTTGTGAATTAACTGTCCCGTGCTTTAAGACAGTCTGAGGCTATGTTACTACAACCTGGCCATGAATTTTAGGTACTTGACAAAAATTATGGACAAGTGCCTTCCAAGTGATAAACACATAATCTCAATTTAGTCTAGCTAGTTTAACTGAAGTCTTGCTGTTTCTTCTTGTCTCATAGAAATAAAAATCTTTTTCAGTGAAAACTGAATCAATGAAGATGACCAATTCATAGGCAACTGATTTCTGGATGGATGCTCCAGTTCTGCTGCCTTCCAATGCAATCAAAAGGAAGATACTAAAATTATAGTCATAGCATTAGCAGACAATCTCACTCCTTTCTTGAGTCCATAAACTAGGATGTCCTTTGTATGCCAGCTTAAATATCCTCCTCATCATTCTCAGGTAGCTTTGTCATAATTAAGAGAATGTGGAATAATCTTGAAACTCCCTTCTTTCTTTCTCTCTCCAAAATTCATCTTCCAGCTTTCTTCTGTCCTACTCCTTAAATGTGGATTAACAGACTCCCCTTGCCCAGTGCTGTAATGCCAGTACAAGCATTAATACATTATAAAAAACCTGGATTCATAGAAGGGGAGAGATAATAGAGGGATACAAGGTCCAATTTAATGTTCAGTTCCTGAAGATATATGCTGTATGAAAATAATACATGAGAGATCAATTAAGTCAAGACCTTTAAATCTGCCTACTCTTTTATCTGTGCCTATGTGTATATTAGGCAAAAAACGATCAGTAGTAAGTCAATAATTAGCTACTGTGCAACAGATGCTAACTAGTCAAACTTAACTAGAATCTGGTCCCAGATAAAAGATAATATTTCCTATTTTGATTCAGCTGGACAAAGACTATCTATACTCTGATCATTCTGAGAGCTCATTTAAAGATTCAATTTTTTCAAATGATCTATGTGTTTATAAGTTACACACACAAAACCAAAAAAAATCATTAAAAAACTACTAAGAAATGCAGAGTGGAGTATCCTTAAAACCAAAGTGATTTGTAGTTAGATGCCAGGTTGCAGACATAGCTATGTGAGAGAACGGGTGAGCATTTTAGGAGAGCCAAAAAACCCCCAAACAACTATTTATTTAAAATATCAGAACTTTTAAGATACACTGATAATTTTTATTTGCATTCTGATATCATATTAACATCCAGCTGAGTGTTACTTTCAAAAGCCCAATGCTTAGATTTTTAAAAGAAGCCAAGATTCTCAGGTATTCAATTCCACAACCTGAGGCTGCGAAAATATACGAGATTTGCAATAAAATTTTGACTCATGTACAGCCTTTGATAGCAGTGCCTTTTTTTCATACTGCCCAAGGACCATACTTCACTGTTTTCTGAAGCTGAACAGCTTGGTAGACCTAGTAAGAGGTGCACGGAGTCAGGAGTGTTTCGGTCATGTTAAGATCCTAAGCTGTAGAGACAGAATGTATTTTCCAGTTTGTACAGTGTAAAAGATGATGCATGAATGTTAATAAAAAGAAGTAATGGGAACTAAAGAACATGATAGCATTCTTTCCCAATCACAGAATAACTAAGAGGCCTCAGCACAAAAACCTCCTTCAATGAATAAGAACAGTCTTCCGTGGCAGATCAGTATCTCCAGAGCTGTAAGAGCCAAATGCTTCTGACAAATGCATGAAACCCACCCCAAAAGTCAGATTTCCTCCATCTGTTATACGTTTTTTTATTTCCCTGAAGTACGAAGGTTTAGATCTCCTTAAGTTTTTATGTTCTTCTTAACAACAGTAGCTATTTTTACTGTCCACATACATACTTAATCCTTTTACTCTTAGCTTGACATGCTACACCACAGGTCCAATCGTCA
>NW_010131878.1:0-288 GCF_000699245.1 Pterocles gutturalis | reverse complement strand
CCCCAAGGGACCACGTGCAACATGGTCAATGGGTGGCCTCAGTGTGTCCCAAACCGTCCCTCCTGCAGTGACATCCAGTGCCAGAAGGGAACCACGTGTCAGATGGTTGATGGGTGGCCACGGTGCATCCAAACCAAGATGTCCCCAAGGAGACCATCTTGCAGTGACCTCCAGTGTCCCATGGGGACCACGTGCAGGATGACGGATGGGTGGCCCCACTGTGTCCACAGCCAACCTTCCTGCAGTGACATCCAGTGCCAGAAGGGGACCACGTGCCAGGTTGTAGAA
>NW_010131877.1:0-5518 GCF_000699245.1 Pterocles gutturalis | reverse complement strand
TGACTTCCTCCTTCCCAAAGTGAGAGTTTATTCACGTCAAGCATTTCACAACGGCACATCAAGGAAAGTAGGCAGGTTCAAGTCAACCATGAAATGGTCACTTTTTAACCCCGTCCTGTCCTCATTAGGGAAATACTCAAACACAGCCCATTTTCAAAGAGGGCTCTTAATGAGGGGAGCTTGCCAAGTCTACCAGCTGCAATTCCCATAAATTTACAAATCAAAAGAAGCAGGGGGATGGGCGGGGGAAGGGGAGAGCCCGTAGAAGACAGGTAATGTGAAATAAAACAGCAAGAGCCCCACGTGTTAACCCTTGCAGAATCCACACCGCATCCCCACAGCTCAGTTTCTGGCTGCACTTGCCCAGTTCCCTCAGATTTCCAGGGTTCAGGCAACAGCCACCGTTCTTCCTTTCTACAGACCACACTTGCAAGTGACAAGTTCAGAGCATACACTTAGGCAAGAAGGGAAGAGGCAAATTCGGGGTTAACCACAATGAGAAAAATTTGTTTTCATATCTGGTGTAGAATACCCCCCAAATCCTATCATCTTTTCCTTTACCCACACACTGCAAAAAGCTGATAACGCCAGCTTTAAATACTGGAGTTTCCTTTTGAATACATATTCAATTTAACTGGAGTTAATTTACCGTAAAAGACATTCCCCTTGGCACAAATGCACCGATGTCCTTGAACACACCTCTTTGAGCGCTTGAACTCTTACACAACAAGCCATTATGGCAGACCTGATTTTAAACCGTAATAACGCACCTCCATCCCCCTTCTCCCTCACACCCCTCTGCAAGGATCAGGGCAAGCCCCAAACACCACATCAGCAAGGCTGCCCGTGTGAGCTACATAGACGTGAGAAGTCTCCCGTTCCCCAGGCAGGGCTTGCAGAAGGCCCCACTCCCTCCCAGGTCCTGGCCAAGTGACCACTTTGCACTAGAGACCTGCGCACTAAAAGCAAGAACTGCCTGGCAAGGTTCTGGAAGCAAGGAGAGGCAATCAGGAGAAAAGCAAATGCAGCAAGGCAAAGGCAGACACCACGCTGGGCGCTTGCTGCAGCTTGCTGCTGTTACTACAAGAGGGTGTGGAGACAGGGTGAGGTGGGGTTTGCATCCCCACAAGAGCCAGCTCAGGGTGGGTTTGCATCTCTACCCAGAATGGACAAGGGGGTGCTGAGACCGGACAGCCCTGCAGTATGTGCTGATACCCCCCAGAATAGCACTGCTGGGGGTCACAGCAAAGACAGACCTTCCCCAGAACCAGTCGGCTGTCCAGGATTGAGCAGGCCTCATGTGAAGGCATCCTGGGGGAAATGGAGTTGCCTGGCCAGCATGGCTCATGCTTTGTCCTTGGAGAACCCTCCCCACACACACGTGTGCACACACCTACACACACACATCCCACACACACACGCCCCATCCCACCTCCCTAACTTCTTTAGGAGGAAGGCAAGCTAAGGATTCTTTGCAGAATGGAGAGAGAACGCCATTAAAATAATAAAAAGGAGCAAATCTCTACTGCTTCCTTGCAGAGGTAGGTAAATAGGTATGTGGGAAATGGGTCAGCTTGGAGAAATGTGGTATTACTGCAGCAGTGACAGCAGCCACAGTGGCTGGGCCCTGGCATGCAGGGAGACCTTGTGGGAAAGTGGTTCAATTGCTTTCAAGTCCTGTCTTGCATTAACTCCTCATCCCTGTAAAAACCCTTCTCTCCCACCCTACACACTAAAACTCCTGCTACTGCTGCAAGTTCTCTACCCTTGAAGCTCCAGACTGCAGGACAGTTGCTTTTTGTCCTCACTGCCAGAGCTATGCCAACCTCCAGACTATATCTGGAAGTCCAGCTATCATTTCAATATGGGCAATTAACAAAATAAAAGTCACCACCCGACATTCCCGATGAGAGAAGGTCAGAGACACCAGGAGCTGTTGTGGACTCTGTGGGGCGGGGATGGCCTGAGGGATCCTGCCTGCAGGGAGGATGTGATCCGAGCACTGATAACACACACCTGGACACACGCACAGCTGGGCGCGTGCGCACGCACACACAGACACAGACACACATACACACATACACACACAGACACACAGACACACACACACATGAAAACTTCATGCAACAAAAATGTGCATTCAGGAAGAAAAGTCACCTTTCACACCAGTAAGTGGCAAATACTGAGGTTGTGTGTGAATCACCCTCCCTGAGAGCGTGCACTCTCTGAGAGGAGGCTGCCCACCCTCCCACCATGCCTGCCACCACCTCTGGCCGTGGTGGTAGGAATGGAGGGACATCCACAGGTCACATCTCAGGATCTCAGACAGCTCATCTCAGAGAAGAACCGGAGAGGCTGTTTGACACCATGGGCAGATTGGCTGGCTCCCCACCACCCACCCTAGCTCCCCAGAGCAGTTTTCTGCCAGTGGTGCAGATCCTGGTACACCAGACCTGTGCTGAAAGCTTGGCTTTTCCCTCTCTCCCTCACAGACAATGCTCACAGACTTAACCAGATGCTACAAAGTGGCACTGCCTTGGACCTCGGAGATAACAACACTAAAAAAGTAGAAAGGCCAACTAGGCCACCTATATCCCTTGTAAAGCACAATTTCAGCTGATGCCCTTTGCCCAGACAACTGCTCAACTGTTTCAAGATTTGGGGTGCAAGACTATTATTATGCATCAAAAATCAAAGAGAAAGGTATTGGTAATGCTGAAGTGCGCAGTCTAAGATTCTCTCGGGATACAGGCGGGCAGTTAGGCCAACTATCTAAACATATGCATACTGAACTTCTAAGAAATCGAGTTTTCATGAAAATTCCAGTGGTCTCTTTGTGAATTAGAAACAATTGTTTCTGGCATATGGCATTTTCATCTAAAAGATTTGAAATCTGAGAACCAGCTCTAAAACTTTTACTTAAGAGGTCTCTGTGATTCAAAGTACAAGCTTTACAGTGGTTTTTGTATCTAGGTTTAATAGCAATACTGTTAACTTCTTTTTCACCCCTTGTCAGAATGCTGTTCACACACAAGTTGGTTAGATATACAATTACTTAGGTACACACATAAGTACTAAGCAGCACAAATATAGTATAGTTTATGTCAACTGCATGTAACAAATAACCCAAACCACATTGTATTATCATAAAGTTATCCAGTGGTGATTCTATCTGTGTGACTCATCATTGTGCCTTGCCGTAGTTCTTGTACTGTCATATTAAACTACAAAGTAAAGTTTCCTGTCTTTGGCACAGTGATAACCTTGATCCGTACGTGTATTGTATGCGCCTATATATGTAGAGAGAGATATGTATAAATGTATGTATATGCATAGAAAGTTGTGTAGAAAACATTTAGGGAACAAATATAACTAGTTAAATAAGCAAACTGATAATGGGGTCTCAATACATTTAATATGCAGATGAGTTTTAAGGCATTTATAACTTAACATGTAAACAGCATCACACATATAAATATATGTATCATAACACTTACTAGCACTTTGGTTTTTTTTTCTGAGTGATCAGAAGAAACATACACTGTATATAAACTGTGTATATGTATGATCAGACAGAAAGTGTGCAAATATACAATCAAAAGTAAAGAAACACACTAGTGACTCTATACAAAGGCATACCTACATATGAAGGGGGTGCACACTTGACCCCTGTCCATATATGGTTTGATGGGGACTGTAATACTTGAGCTTTCCACAGCTCCCAGACTGGCAAATGAAAACATCAAATCTCAAGTGTAAAGCTGTAAACCACACGTTTTGGGTTACACAACTGTGCAGTTTTTGTCCTCACTACAGGTCACATTCTCAGCCTTACAAAGGCACGAAACCCTCCTTCCTCCATACAGTAAATTATTTTAAAATTCGCATTTTCTGATCTTAAATGCCCTGGACATAAACATCAATAACAACAACAACGGTAAAATTTTGGCATTATCTTTTCTGACAGTTTATATCACTTGCCAGATTTTGAGAAAGTCGGGGGGGGGCAGTGTCTAGAAGCTGGATTTAAATGTCTGCCCAAATTAGAATTACAGAAGTGCTTTCTTTTTTTTTTCTTGTGATTCAAAGTTTAAATCGTAAGCGTTGCAGCACAAAACCGCTTCAGAGAATGTTACGAGTTAATCTTGTGTGTTTTGGCGACTTTTCCCTGCCAGCTACTGTACTGAAAAAAAAAAAAAAAAAAAAAGTTGGAGATCTTGTCTGTCCCGTCTCAAGTTCAATGGCAGCGCTTTCCAGCAGCGGGAGGAGAAGATGGCTATGTTCGCAGCCCTAATAATAATTCAGATCACGCCACATCGGCATCTTGTGTTAGAGTCGAAACTCGCTTCCCCGCCCCCTTCAACCTGAGAGCTGCCAAGTCCTCACACACTCCGCATTCAACCACAACTTAATGGATGGGATATTGTGCATTAAAATGTGGCCCAGACACACAGGCGAAGAGAGGACAAGAGGGAAAGCAGACAGACACACACACACACACATACACACAGACACGCAAAAGAAAGGAATGAATTAAAATACCGACAGAAGTCCCACAACAAAACAGCAGTGAAAAAAGGTAAAAAAAAAAAAAAAAAAAAAACAAAAAAACAAACAAACCAACTTCTAAAGTAACTTTAGAAAACAAGCCAGAAATGCCACCTGAACACTGCATCCTGCAATATAGTGTGAAAGAGACCAGCACAAGCCTCCAGACAATTTACTGAGCAGACCATACACAACAGTGATGACATTTCCTCAACATTATGCATTAACGCTGCAGTCCATTAACTACAAAAACCACTAAGATGGCCAGAGAGAAAATACTATATTAAAATGTGAGTAAAGAAGCAATCTCTACAGCAACAAGAAAGAGGGGAAAAGAACTGTCTGCAAGGTACAAATAAAGCAGAATTTGCATTAATCATTTCCAGCATTTAACTGATAGTTGCCTGCCAGAGAAGAAGGGGTGGGGGGGAAGTTGAAGTAGGAAATGTGCCAAGTTCAGCACTTTTGGATGCAAACACCCATCAACTGATTCCTGGCATAAAAGTGTGACCCATATACAAAAGCTGCCAAAAAAGCAAAATATAAACAATCCGCCACTTATATCTCATCCTGTAAAGCAGGAGTGATATCAGCATTTAAGAAGAGGGTATAACATCCACTTTGAAACCACAGAGACACAATCTCAGCCTGGAGGAATTACAAAACAAAAGTCAAGCAAGTTAAAAAAATATATAAAAACCATTTTAAACAGCATGTACCATTGAGGTGTGTTGCATTAAATAAGTGAGATCTTGAAATCTGTGACACACACCACTGGGCTGTTGGCTTCACATTTTCCAGGAAACAAATCTGTTATTTTCTCAAGGACTCAGTGCGTTGGGGTCTTTTACTTGGATTTTTTTATTTATTGCCAGAAGTGGCCTTCTGCCTTTTGTTTTGGGGTGGGTTGTTTCTTTTATGTTTTGTTTTAGTTGCTGTTGGTTTTGTTGGTTTTTGGTTTTCTCTTTTT
>NW_010131876.1:0-244 GCF_000699245.1 Pterocles gutturalis | reverse complement strand
TTGGCGGGCCCCTGCCGGCCGCGGCTCCCAAAGCAGCTGGCGGGACAGCAGCCCCGCGCGGGGAGAGCTGCAGGCTGCTCTGGTGTGCAGGGAGGGGGAGATGGCCTGGCTGGGGGTGCCTGGCTCCTCACCTCCAGGGTGGGATGGCTGGACAGGAAATGACTCAGTGCCATAATCCTCCAAAAAGCCACTTCCCGCACATCTGGTCTCTCAGCGCTGGTGAAGCTCAGCAGCACCTGGGAAG